>NC_092384.1:81472447-81679883 GCF_030028105.1 Mobula birostris | reverse complement strand
TTGAGGCACCCAGTGGAACAAGAGAAAACAGGAAAACCCGGAATAAGGATCGATGAACCGGACCGTGAACTGGAATGTGGATTTCACGGACCGGACCATGACAGAAGTGGGTTTGAATTCATGGGAAATCGTCACCAGTATTGGGGAAGGAGGGAGCTGTACTAATGGGACCAGTTCCCCCTGAACCGTGATGGGATCTGGATCCTGGTGAATCGCATAACTAGGGCTATGTCATGGTCTAGTTCGTGAAGTCTGCGTTCCAGTTCACGGTCCGGTCCGTGGACTCTGGACTCTGGATCTTCCGGCTGTCCCTTGTTTCAGTTGGGCTTAATCATAGGCACCTGAAGCTCGTATTGGGGCTGGAATATAGTGGCCCTGGGGATCAAGTGTGGGTGCTGGTTCATCTAGTCAGTATCCTCTTGGAAGGCTAGAGCAGCCATTCCTGATCTCTAGGCCTGGTTGGAGGGACCACTGCTTCATGAAGCCTTGTTGTCTCTAGTTGGAGCAGTCATCGTGGTATGGATTCGGCTATTTCTGGGGCCAGATGAGTGGCCGTCTGCCACTCTGAGCTGATATGGATTCAGCTGTTTCCGTAGCCAGCCAAGGTTGCTGGCTGCCCCGAAACTCGGGGCCACCGCAGATTGAGCTCCCTTCCTGTCCTAGCCTCCGTGGGGCAAGTCAGGCTGTCTTTGCCATTACCCTGCAGTTGGATCTGTCCCTTCCTGACCTTGCCTCTGTTGGGTAAGCTAGGCAGTCTTGCCATTTCCTGAAGGCTGGACTGTTCCCTTCCCCTCTCCATCTGAATCCCTGACAATTTCCTCGGCGGTTTATCTCGGCAGTCATCCCAGACTGGCGCCCTGCGCACCCTAGGAACAGTCCCGGCCTTGTGCTTTAAGGAGGAGTCCTGGCTCCATATTCAAGGGCCTAACTGAGCCGAGCCTCGAGAACCCAAGCCTGTGTCCAGTCCTGTAGCCACGTCATGTCCTCACCTAGTTCCGGAGTCCAAGCCCGAGTCAAGACCGAGGTTCTGGGTCCTTGTCCAGTCTCTGGCTCAGAGTCCAAGCCCAGGCTCCTAGTTCCCAGTTCCAGTTCCATGTCCTGGTCCCACTTTCCTAGCCAAGGGTCCTAGCCCAAGTCTGTGTTCATGCCCCAGCTCCTAGTCTGTGTCCAGTCCAGTTCCCAGTACATCAGTGTCTGCGTCTTGCATTTGGCTCTGCCTTTGGCGCCCCCTTATGACGGGCTGTGGATAGGGCTTTAAACTAAATAGTGGGGGGTGGGGGGTGGGGGGGTGGGGGGTGGGGGGTGGGGGGTGGGGGGTGGGGGGGGGAGCGGTTTCAACAGATCAGAGAAGTATGGGTAAAGTAAGAGAGAAAAGTGTGATTAAGGATAAAATGAGAAAAGTAGGAGTGGAGTAAAGAAAAGTCAAGTGCAAAAGCAAAGAAGATTACAAGATACTAAAAGCACTATCACTGTAAGGACACTTTATCTCAACGCCTGTGGTCTTCATAACAAGGTCAGTGAACTTGTGGCAGTACAAAAGGGGTATGATTTTGTGGCCACTACAACCATGGTTGCAGAGTGGAGAAGACTGGGAACTAATATCCAAGGATATCAGGTAAATGGAAGGGTAGGCAGGAAGGTAATGAAGATGAGGTAGCTGGTGCTCAACCTGCTCCCTTTCTCCGCAGGGGCACAATTGCAGCTGATAGGAACAACTAAAACAAATACTGTTTCTTCAGAGTCAGTTGACTCGACAGTCCAATTTCTCAGTCAAGGCCGAATGCAAGCCAACAGTGAAAAGGTACTGTACTTTGCCCAAGTCTCAACAAGTGCTACGACGAAAGGAATGGAGTTAAATCCCATCACAATGGATTAATAATTAGCTGACATGAGCGCAATTGCTGTATCCGTGACAGTGACAGCACCCGTCCCCACCCCTCCCTCGGCTGAGCCCCTGAGGCACCACAGACCTGTGTTCGCCAAATGTCCCGGATGAGCAACTTGGACAAGATGTCCTTCGCTGGGATCCAAGTACGTTCTTCTGGACCACACCCTTCCCAGTACACAAGGCACCGGAACTTACCACGTACCCGGCAAAATACCAGGTGGCGCCGCACCATATAGACCGGGGAACCATCTACCAAGTGGGGAGGAGGTGGATGTGCGATGACTGGGGCCAGAGAAGAGGTAGTGATCAGCTTGAGCTGGGAAGCATGGAATACTGGGTGGACCTTCAGTGATGATGCTAGATGCAATCTATACTACACCTTTTCCACTACAAACGGTCCCATGTAGCACGGTGCCAATTTGTAGGTCTCGACTTTCAAGGTCTGGTTGGTATCCCTTGATACCAACTAGACCTCTCCTGGCTTGAATGGCCTTGCCTGTCGGCGGAGCTGATCAGCCTGCCAAGCATGCTGTTTCTGGGCGCAGCAGAGAAGCCCTGGCTTGTCTCCAGGTGCACTTGTAGCGCTGGATCAGCTGTTCAGCAGCAGGAATTTCTATTTCAATCACCTGATCAGGGAAGAGCTGGGGCTGGAATTCCTTCTGGCATTCAAAGGGAGACACAACGGTGGAGGATGACTGGAGGTTATTGTGGGCGATCTCTGCCCAAACCAATTGGGAGCTCCAGGACATGGGGTTGGAAAAGGCAAGACAGCGCAAGGTTCTCTCCAACTCCTGGTTCACTCTCTCAGTCTGGCCATTGGATTGGGGATGGAAGCCAGACGAGAGGCTGGCCGTGGCTCCTACAAGAAAGCAGAAGGCCTTCCAAAAGCAGGGAGTGAACTGTGGTCTGCGATCAGACACTACGTCTAAGGAAAGCCGTGGAGTGAACACATGTTGAACCATGGGTGTGGCAGTCTCGCCATCCGATGGCAGCTTGGGGAGGGCAATGAAGTGGGCAGCCTTGGAAAATCGATCCACAACGACCAAAATGGTGGTGTTCTCATTAGACGAGTGAAGCCCAGTGATGATGCAGGGAGGGAGCCAGGACAGTAGGTGAGGATGAAATCGAACCATATGGAGAAGAGAGCCCACCAGGCTTGACAAGAGTTGAGACTATTTGCATCCTGAATGTTCTTGCGATCTGTCCTGGCTTGTCCAGCCAGTATCGCCATTCCTCCACGGCCTCCTTGACAGCCAGAAGTTCCCAGTTCCCAACATCATAATTCCTCTCGGCTGAAGTAAAGCGACGGGGAAGAAAGGCACAAGGGTGCAGCCGGCTGTCCGCAGACGAGCGCTGAGAGAGGACAGCTCCCATGCCGACATCGGATGCACCCACCCCGACAATGAATGGCTGTGATGGGGTCTGGGTGTTGCAGTAGTGGGGCAGTGGTGAAACGTCGCTTTAGTTCCGAAAATTCTTGGTGGGCACAGTCTGTCCCATGGAAACCTGCCGGTCTTCTTGGTGAGTGCGTTTATAAGAGCTGCCATAGAACCGAAATTCTGGATGAAGCGGCTATAAAGTTCACAAACCCCATGAAGCGCGTACCTGTTTGACTGTAGACGGTTTGAGCCATGCTGTAACTGCCTGAACTTTACTAGGATCCACTTGAACACTGGGTGGGGTAAGTATATAGCCCAAAACCGACACCTGATCTTTATGGAACTCACATTTTTCGGGCTTGGCGTACAGGTTATTTTCAAGAACTCTCCGGACCTGCCGGACATGTTCCTCATGAGAGCGGGAACGCGAGCATTAGTAGCAGAGATTTTCGGGCAGCAGAAAAGGAGGACCTGCGAGATGCTGGGCGTGGGACTGACATGGTCAGAGGCTGCGGGATTGTGTTGGTGAGAATGTTAACGGCTGTCAGCTGATGCTGGCTGTCCACAATGAACTCGTGGACGGCGGCCATGAGAGTTGAAATCACAGACACCCGAGTCCGATTGTCTGCAGTGAGTTGTTCAACTGTTGTGGCTAGGGATGATGCCTGTTCCTCCAGGTGAAACTGGGATTGTCGGCATGAGGTGATCTGCCTCATTGCCTCCGTAACTTCACTCAGAACAGATACCATTGCCTATAGTTTATCCCTTCCTGACCAATGAACCTCAGGGACAAGGTCAGCTTCCCTCCCCCCCCCCCACCCCCAACACAGATCCAAGAATCGGTGAGCAGCCTCCTGACCCCGTACTGGAAGGTCAACACCCCTCCCTCAACTCTGCCGTGAAGTATTGGAACGACTGGGCCGCGGGATATCCTTGCTCCCGTAAAGCGCTGAACAGCCCCTCTCCCTCTCTCTCCCCCACTCTCAGGCAAGGCCTAGTCTCAACAAGCACAACAACCAAAATAATACAATTAAATACCGTCATGTCAATTTTCAGGAGCACAATTACCGTATCTGCTGTGCTACCGAATCGTGGTTGTGACACGTGGTCAGAGGGGTGGGTCGCGCACCAGCGGACTGTTTGAGGTGGGTTGCGCACCTGTGGGTGGAGGGGGTGGAGGGAGTTACATACCTGTGGTGGAGTCAGTTACCTATGTGTGGAGGGAGTGAGTTATGTAACTCTGGATGGAGAGTGCCACGTACCTGTGGACAGAGTGAGTTACGTACCTGTGGAAAGAGGGAGCTCCAGATTTCTGGAGGGAATACTTGTGGAGTTACGTAGTCATGGAAGGTGTGAGGCACGTACCTGTGGAGGGAGTGTGTTACGTACCTGTAGAGGGTGAGAGTTCAGTACCTGTGGAGAAAGTGAGTTATTTACCTGTGGAGGTGAGAATTACATACCTGTTGATGGTGAGCGTGCAGGGAGGGGTTAGGTACCTGTGCAGGGAGAGAGTTAGGTACGTACCTGTGGAGTGAGAGTTACGCACCAGAGCAGGCTGTGAGTTGCGTACCTGGCATCTCTCATTCCAACCTGTCTCTACTGCAAGTGTGTGGAAATTGACTGTACAGGCTCTCCCCCTCCCGAGTTAAATGGAAAAGAAAACAATAAACCCTTGGCCAAACGGTGGTTAATTAAAACTCTCAAGTGGAAAACGAAGCCTGCACTGCGGCTGAAAGGAATAACGCTGGTCTTCAGAGTCAGTTGACTCGACAGAACGATCTCAGGCAAGGCCAAATGCAAACAGAAAACCAAACGTTGCTGTGCTTTACTCTAGTCTCAACCAGCACAACGACCAAAAGGATGGAGTTAAATACCGTCACGTCAATATTCAGGACACGTCAATATACAGTTGCCGTATCTGCTGCGCTGCCGAATCGTGGTTGTGACGTCAATGCGGTCGATGGGGGGGAGTGGGTTGCGCACCCGTGGAGAGAGTGAATTACATACCTGTGGCGGAGTCAGTTACCTACCTGTGGAGAGAGTGTGTTATGTACCTGTGGAGGGAGTGAGTTAAGTACTTGTAGAGAGAGTAAATTATGTACCTCTGGAGGGAGAGGGTTACATACTTGTGGAGGGCGTGAGTTAAGTACCTGTAGAGGGAGTGAATCATGCAGCTGTGGAAGGGAGGAGATACATACCTGTGTAGGACAGTGCGTAGGAAGTTTGAAACATTCTTTCCCTGCGCCACTCTGTTACCGGTCGTCAACTCGAATTCAGACTATCCTGCTTGTCCCGGACAGCGATCACATACCGAACCCTTGCGTTCAGTCCACGCTGGAAGGCAGTGATTAGAGATCTGTCATTCCAACTCGTCTCTACTGAAAGCGTGCCGAATTTGGCTGCACAGGCTCTTACCGTCCCTCTGCCATGACGCAGGTCCAGGAGTCGGTGGGCAGCCTCCTGACCCTGCCACGAAATGTCTGAGTGACTGGTCTGCGGGGTGTCCTTGCCCCCGTGAAGTGTTGAACAGGCTGAGTGGAGGTCCATCTGGAAGATTGACCACGTACACCAGCTTTCGCGCGTCGTCACCAAATGGACCAGGCTGGGCTTGGAATGTCAGCTCGCCTTGGGTAATAAAAATTCATGCAACCATCGGGATCACCAGAATATCTGCCTGGAGACGCAGGAGTCTGTGGGGATCTGAAGGCCAGAGTCAGTGCTGGACCGGTCGCGGGAGCATTGGTAGCGGAGATTGTCGGGGCAGCTGAAAAGGAGGACCTACGAGATGCAGAGACTGGGACTGAGGTGGCCAGGGGCTGCTGAATGTGTTGGCGAGAAGGTTAACGGCGGTCAGCTGCTGCTGGCTGTCCACAGAGAGCTCGTGGACGGCGGCCGTGAGTGCGGAAATCGCAGACACCCGAGTCCGATTGTCTGTGGTGAGCTGTTCAACAGCTGTGGCTAGGGATGATACCTGTTCCTCCAGGTGAGACTGGGATTGTCGGCACGAGATTATCTGCCTCACTGTTTCCGTAACTTCACTCAGAACAAAAGCAATTGCCTATAGCTTTCCCCTCTCTGACCAATGAATCTCAGGGCCAAGGTCAGCTGCTCTCTCTCTCTCTGCTGGTTCCAGCTTTGTGTGGTCGAGACTTGCTGTCACGCCGTTCGGATGTGGCCCAAGTACGGAGCGAGAGACACTGAAGCGGGTCGATAGTTCACAGACTTCAATGCGAACAAATTTAGAGGGAAAAGAAAACAAAAAAAAAACGCTAGGCCAAGCAGGACCGTTAACTAGAGCGCTCAAATGGAAAACGAAGACAACACTGCAGCTGAAAGGAACATGAAACGATTCTTAAAAACTTATTCAGTTACGGGATGTGGGTGTCACCAGCTAAGCCAGCGTTTATTGCCCATCCCTAGTTGCCCTTGAGAAGGTGGTGATGAACTGCCTTCTTGAACCGCTGCAGTCCCTGAGGTGCAGGTACACCCGCAGTGCTGTTAGGGACGGAATCCCATGATTTTGACCCAGCAACAACGAAGGAACGGCGATATGTTTCCAAGTTTGAGACGACTTGGTACATCACCAGAGACTGGCAAACTGAGAGTATTCTGACCAGTTACATCACTGTCTGGTATGGAGGGGCCACTGCACAGGATCAGAAAAAAAGCTGCAGACAGTTGTAGAGTCATCCAGCTCCCTCCTGGGCACAAGACTCCCACCATCGAGGGCACCTTCAAAACCTGATGCCTCAAGAAGTCGGCATCCATTATGAAGGACCCTCACTATCCAGGATGTGCCCTCTTCTCATTACTGCCACCAGGGAGGAGGTACAGGAGCCTGAAGGCACACACTCAATGTTTCAGGAACAGCTTCTCCTCTGCTAATTTCACAAAAAGAGACTAGAAGTAGCTGAATTATGGTTCTACAGGAGAATGTTAAAAATATCATGGACCACACACACATCAAATGAAGAAGTTCTCAGAAAAGCCCAAGCAGTTCGATCACTCATACCAACAATAAGAGAAAGACAACTCACGTTCCTAGGGCACATCATGCGGAAAGATGAACTAGAAAAACTCATACTCTCTGGAAAGATTGAGGGGAACAAACCTAGAGGAAGACCTCGGCTTATGTACATCAAAAGCATAGCCAGGTGGCTACACATTGAGGAAATGGAAGTCATCCAAAAAATGAAGGATAGATCTATATGGAAAACCATGGTCACCAAAGTCTGCATCGGATATGGTACCTGGACAGAGAGGCAGACACGTTAGTGATAATGGAACTGATTCTGATTAAGATTCTGACTCTTTTAACCATGGTATTAATATGGTTAGTTTAGGGGAGTTTCAGATGGGTGGTGATCCTCAGAATGTCAGTGGTGCTGACTGATAGGTAATGTTTGGAGATCGGGGTAGGCGGTTTGTTTCTCTTTGCTTGGAGGTGGGTTCTGCCTGGAACATCTGTGGTTCTAAGTTGCTGCACAAGCTGATAGGGGGTTTAAGAAGGTATATGTTGTGTTGGCCTTCATTAGTCGGGGTCCGAGAACAAGAACCATGAGGTATGTTGCAACTCTATATAAAACTCTGATTAGACCACACTCGGAGCATTGTGTTCAGTTCTGGTCTCCTCATTTTAGGAAGGATGTGGAAGCTTTAGAGAGGGTGCAGAGGAGATTTACCAAGATGCTGCCTGGATGAGAAAGTGTATTTTACGAGGATAGATTGAGCAAGCCAGGGATTTTCTCTTTGGAGCAAAGGAGGATGAAAGCTGACTTGATAGAGGTGTACACGATAATAAGATATAGAGAGAGTGGACAGCCAGAGACATTTTTCCCCCAGAGCAGAAATGGCTAATATTAGGGGGCATAATTTTAAGCTGACCGGGGAGAAGTTCAGGGAGGATGTCAGGGATAGGTTTTTCCACACAGAGAGTGGTAAGTACTGTATGTTCTGTGTTGTAAAAGGGATTGCCACTCCTCCTTGCTAAAGCACACAGCCCGGTACCTCTGCAGGGCAAAGGAACACATTGATTACAGCACATCACTAAATATGCCTATTCTCACACCTCCTCTCTGTGAGCCCTGCAGTAAGTGACAGACTCACTGAGATCCTCGGGAGAATGAGGCCCCCACTCTCACCAGCAGTTAACTGGAGTCTCTGCTTCATTTTATACCCTCAAGTTACACAAACATATTGTATTACATTTGTTGTCATTAGCATATTTCTTTAAAAATTGTTTCCATTTAGCTTACATTAAAATATTTTACCCAACACTGAATGTAGGCTCTTCCATCTGTTTTACAACCCAGCCAATATCTTATTTTTAGAACCCTTTTTACAAAGTCCACCCTCTGCTTCACAGCTGACCACTAAACATCACCCCATGGTTCAGGGGATATGGATAAAGTGTTCTCAGCACTGGTTAACATCTGGACACTGCATTTTGTGTAGGAGCTATCTAACACAAACACCAGTGTATCTGATCAACCTGGGGGTTCTTCTTCGATGGACGACTAGGGTCAGAGGGTGATACAAGTCATTAAGACCATCTCCTCCAGGCCGAACTAAACGAGTCCCACTTGCCAGCATTGGGCCCATATCCCTCTAAACCTTTCCAGTCCATGTACCTGTTTAAATGTCTTTTAAACGCTCTCATTCTACCTGTCTATTACACCTGGCTCAACCACTTCTTCTGGCAGCTCACCGCCCTGTGTGTGAAAAATGTTGCCTCTCAGACCCCTATTACATCTACCTCCCTCAACTTAAACCTGTACCCCCACCCTGGGAAAAAGATTGTAATAGCGCCTTTGTTTTTATTCCCCTTGTGATTTTCTAAGTATCTATCAGCCTCCTGCACTCATTGAAAGCAGTCCCAGCATATCCAGCCTCTCATAAAAACTCCTGCCTTCCAGTCATGGTCACATCCCTGAGAGTCTTTTCTGCACCGTCTCCAGGTTAATGACATCCTTCCTATGGCTAGGATCTATGGACAGGTGTGGTCTCACCAACATCTTGCACAGTTGTAACAAGCCATCCCAACTCCTGTCCCCAGTGAACTCAGCAATGAGGACTAGGATGCCAAACCACCCTGTCTACCCGAGTCCTCACTTTGAGTGAACCATGTACCTATATCCCTTGGTCTCACTGATCTACCACTCCCTAGGGCCCTGCTATTTACTCAGTAAGTCCTGCCTCTTTTCACTTCCCAAAATGCAATGCCTTGTTGTTGTCTGAATTTAAATTCCATCTGCCCTTCCTTGGCCCAGTTCTCCAGCTGGTCTGTAATCTGAAACAAGCTGTGCACTTGCCACCCGTTTGGTGTCATCTGCAAACTTACTAACCACATCCATTTGGATGAGAATGTAATTGTTAACATGGATGACAAATGACAAAGTTCAAAGTAAATCTATTACCAGAGTACGTATATGTCACCATATACAACCCTGAGATTCATTTTCTTGCAGGCATACACAGTAATCCAAGAAACACAATGGAATCAATGAAAGAGCACACCCAACAGGACGGACAAACAACCAATGTGCAAAAGACAACAAACTGTGCTAATAAAAAAGAAAAGAAAGAAATAATAATAAATAAGCAATAAATATCACAAACATGAGAACCATTGAAAGTGAGTCCATAGCTTATGGAAACAGTTCAGTGATGGGAGATGAGTGAAGTTACCCCTCTGGTTTGAGAGCTTGATGACTGAGAGATAAACTGTTCCTGAAACTGCTGTTGTGGGGCAACAGTCCCAGCACCAATCCCTGAGGCACACAACTAGTCACAGGCAGTTAGTCCAGAAAAGAACGCTCTTCTAACACCTTCTGCCTCCTACCACCATGACAATTTGGTATCTATTTGGCCAACTCACTGCAGACCCAATGTGATCAAATGTCCACTGAAGACTGCACAATCAAGTGATTCCAGTTGCATGCCCACGGTGAATGAAGCAGCCCATACAGCAACACCTATATCATATTCTGCATGGGCTGAGAAGTGGCAAATAACATTAGAACATAGAAATCAACAGCAGAGTACAAGCCCTTCAGACCACAATGCTGAGCCAAAATATTAACCTAGTCTGAGATCAATCTAACCCACTAATCCCACAGTCCTCCAATTTTCTATCATCCATGTGCAGAGGTATGGTATTCCTTCAATGACTCGAATGTACAGTTCTGTGCAAAAGTCTTGGGCACCTTAGTCACATACATGATACATCACGGTACTGTATCTGCCTGTCCCATCACCAAAGGCAGCACATTCCATGCACCCAGTACTCCCACCATTCAGCAAATCTCCTTTTCCAGTGACAAACTCCTCCGCAATTCACCAACTCCCCTTTTCCTGTTACAGACACTCTCCTCCGTCATTAACAATCTCTCCTTTTCCAGTGACAGAAAATCTTCTGCAAAACTGACCAACTCTCCTTTTCCCATTAGACCTATTCTCCTCTGCCATTAACCAACTCTACCTTTCCAGTGACAGATACTCTCCTCTGCCATTCACAAACTCCCCTTTTCCAGTTATAGACACTCTCCTCCGCCATTAACAAACTTTGCTTTTCCTGTGACAAGAAATCTAGTCCACCATTCACCAACTTTCCTTTCCCTGTGATAGACACTCTCCTCCGCCATTCACCAACTCTATTTCTCCAGTAAGATACTCTCCTCCATCCTTCACCAACTCTCCTTTTCTGGTTATAGACAATCTCTTCCTCCATTCTCCAAATCTCCTTTTCCCATTTCTGACACACTCCTGCACCATTCACCAACTCTACCTTTCCGATTATAGACCCTCTCCTCTGTCATTCACCAACTCTCTTTATACGGTTATAGACACATTCCTCTGCCACACACCAACTCTCATTTTCCTGTTATAGACACTCTGCTCTGCCATTCACCAACTCACCTTTTCCTGTTATAGACACAGTCCTCCAACCTTCACCAACTCACCTTTTCCTGTTATAGACACTCTGCTCTGCCATTCACCAACTCACCTTTTCCTCTTATAGACACTCTGCTCTGCCATTCACCAACTCTCCTTTTCCTGTTATAGACACTCTCCTCCCCATTCACCAACTCTCCTTTTCCTGTTATAGACACTCTGCTCTGCCATTCACCAACTCTCCTTTTCCTGTTATAGACACTCTGCTCTGCCATTCACCAACTCTCCTTTTCCTGTTATAGACACTCTGCTCTGCCATTCACCAACTCTCCTTTTCCTGTTATAGACACTGCTCTGCCATTCACCAACTCTCCTTTTCCTGTTATAGACACTGCTCTGCCATTCACCAACTCTCCTTTTCCTGTTATAGACACAGTCCTCCAGACTTCACCAACTCCTGTTGTAGACACACTGCTCTGCCATTCACGTGCCCTCCTTTGCCAGTGACAGATTCTGCTCCTGCCTCAGTCATCCATGGTCAGGTGCCAGGAACAACCTGAAGATGATTCAAGTTCAAGTTCATCATTTTTCAAACATACACATTTAGACAACGATATGAAGCAACACCCGTCTGTGACCAAGGTGCACAACACAGTACATATAACTCACACATAACACATAAACTAATATTAACAGAAAATATATTAATGAGTTGTCTGTAGATGTCCAAGTTGACATTGTGCATATATGACATGTCGTTAAATATAAGACAGTATCAGTGTTTCTGGCATATCATAAATAATGTGTACTCGGTGGTATCAGGGTGTTCAGAAGTCTCATAGCCTGGAGGAAGAAACCGTTCCCCAATCTAACAGTCCTTGTTGTTATACAGTGGCACCTTCTGCTTGACGGTCAGAGGTTGAAGAATTTGTTAGAGAGATGGGAGGGTTCCCTGACAAAGCTTCACATCCCGCACACAGCATCACACTACACCCTTGCCATTGGCGAGAGTGCTGAGAAAGCTCATGAGAGTAATCCTGGGAATGTATGAGGAGTGTTTGAAGGCTCAGGGGATTTCTTCGAATGTATGCGGGATGGTTTTTTGAACAAACATGTCGAGGAACCAACTAGAGAGCAGGCTATTCTGGACTGGGTTTTGAGCAATGAGGAAGGGTTAATTAGCAATCTTGTCGTGAGAGGCCCCTTGGGTAAGAGTGACCATAATATGGTGGAATTCTTCATTGAGAGTGACATGGTTAATTCAGAAACAAAGGTTCTGAACTTAGAGGGGTAACTTTGAAGGTATGAGACGTGAATTAGCTAAGATAGACTGGCAAATGACACTTAAAGGATTGACGGTGGATATGCAATGGCAAGCATTTAAAGATTGCATGGATGAACTATAACAATTGTTCATCCCAGTTTGGCAAAAGAATAAATCAGGGAAGGTAGTGCACCCATGGCTGACAAGAGAAATTAGGGATAGTATCAATTCCAAAGAAGAAGCACACAAATTAGCCAGAAAAAGTGGCTCACTTGAGGACTGGGAGAAATTCAGAGTTCAGCAGAGGAGGACAAAGGGCTTAATTAGGAAGGGGAAAAAAGATTATGAGAGAAAACTGGCAGGGGACATAAAAACTGACTGTAAAAGCTTTTATAGATATGTAAAAAGGAAAAGACTGGTAAAGACAAATGTAGGTCCCCTACAGACAGAAACAGGTGAATTGATTATGGGGAGCAAGGACATGGCAGACCAATTGAATAATTACTTTGGTTCTGTCTTCACTAAGGAGGACATAAATAATCTTCCAGAAATAGTAGGGGACAGAGGGTCCAGTGAGATGGAGGAACTGAGTGAAATACGTGTTAGTAGGGAAGTGGTGTTAGGTAAATTGAAGGGATTAAAGGCAGATAAATCCCCAGGGCCAGATGGTCTGCATCCCAGAGTGCTTAAGGAAGTAGCCCAAGAAATAGTGGATGCATTAGTGATAATTTTTCAAAACTCGTTAGATTCTGGACTAGTTCCTGAGGATTGGAGGGTGGCTAATGTAACCCCACTTTTTAAAAAAGGAGGGAGAGTGAAACCAGGGAATTATAGACCGGTTAGCCTAACATCGGTGGTGGGGAAACTGCTAGAGTCAGTTATCAAAGATGTGATAACAGCACATTTGGAAAGCAGTGAAATCATTGGACAAAGTCAGCATGGATTTGTGAAAGGAAAATCATGTCTGACGAATCTCATAGAATTTTTTGAGGATGTAACTAGTAGAATGGATAGGGAAGAACCTGTGGATGTGATATATTTGGATTTTCAAAAGGCTTTTGACAAGGTCCCACACAGGAGATTAGTGTGCAAACTTAAAGCACATGGTATTGGGGGTAAGGTATTGATGTGGATGGAGAATTGATTAGCAGACAGGAAGCAAAGAGTGGGAATAAACGGGACCTTTTCAGAATAGCAGGCAGTGACTAGTGGGGTACCGCAAGGCTCAGTGCTGGGACCCCAGTTGTTTACAATATATATTAATGACTTAGACGAGGGAATTAAATGCAGCATCTCCAAGTTTGCGGATGACACGAAGCTGGGCAGCAGTGTTAGCTGTGAGGAGGATGCTAAGAGGATGCAGGGTGACTTGGATAGGTTGGGTGAGTGGGCAAATTCATGGCAGATGCAAGTTAATGTGGATGAATGTGAAGTTATCCACTTTGGTGGCAAAAATAGGAAAACAGATTATTATCTGAATGGTGGCCGATTAGGAAAAGGGGAGGTGCAACGAGACCTGGGTGTCATCATACACCAGTCATTGAAAGTGGGCATGCAGGTACAGCAGGCGGTGAAAAAGGCAAATGGTATGCTGGCATTTATAGCGAGAGGATTCGAGTACAGGAGCAGGGAGGTACTACTGCAGTTGTACAAGGCCTTGGTGAGACCACACTTGGAGTATTGGGTGCAGTTTTGGTCCCCTAATCTGAGGAAAGACATCCTCGCCATAGAGGGAATACAAAGAAGGTTCACCAGATTGATACCTGGGATGGTAGGACTTTCATATGAAGAAAGACTGGATGAACTGAGCTTGTACTCATTGGAATTTAGAAGATTGAGGGGGGATCTGATTGAAACGTATAAAATCCTAAAGGGATTGGACAGGCTAGATGCAGGAAGATTGTTCCCGATGTTGGGGAAGTCCAGAACGAGGGGTCACAGTTTGAGGATAAAGGGGAAGCCTTTTAGGACCAAGATTAGGAAAAACTTCTTCACACAGAGAGTGGTGAATCTGTGGAATTCTCTGCCACAGGAAACAGTTGAGGACAGTTCATTAGCTATATTTAAGAGGGAGTTAGATATGGCCCTTGTGGCTACAGGGATCGGGGGTATGGAGAGAAGGCTGGTACAGGGTTCTGAGTTGGATGATCAGCCATGATCATAATAAATGGCGGTGCAGGCTCAAAGGGCCGAATGGCCTACTCCTGCACCTATTTTCTATGTTTCTATGTATGTAACTCAGACAGTTGAGGAAGTTTGGTATGGACCGCCAAATTCTACAAACTTTCTGCAGAGGTATAATTGAGAAGATCCTGACTGGCTGCATCTCTGCCTGGTATGGGAACTGTACTTCCCTCAATCGCAGGACTCTGCAGAGAGTGGTGCGGACAGCCCAGCGCATCTGTAGTTGTGAACTTCCATGTGATTCAGGACATTTACAAAGACAGGTGTGAAAAAAGGATCACTGGGGACCCGAGTCACCCCAACCACAAACTGTTCCAGCTGCTACCATCCGGGAAATGGTATGATAGCATAAAGACCAGGGCCATCAGGCTCTGGGACAGCTTCTTCCACCAGGCCATCAGACTGACAGTACTGTATTTCTATGATATATTGACTGTCCAGTTGTACATAATACTTATAAATTACTATAATTGCACATTTGAAAGGAGTCGTAATGTAAAAATTTTCACTCATATATTTGAAGGATGTAAATAATAAATTCTATACAATTCACTGGAGTTTAGAAGAATGAGAGGGAATCTCACTGAAACTTACAGAATACTGAAATGTCTCGATAGAGTGGATGTGCATGTCCCCTATAGAGGGGAAGTCCAGGACCAGAGGACACAGCCTCAGAATAGAGGGATGTCCCTTTGGAACAGAGATGAGGAGGAATTTTTTTAGCCAGAGGGTAGTGAATCTGTGAAATTCATTGCCACAGATGGCTGTGGAGGCTGTCATTGGGTATATTTAAAGCAGAGGTTGATAGGTTCTTGATTAGTCAGGGTGTGAAAGGTAATGGGGAGAAGGCAGGATAATGAGATTGAGAGGGGGATGGCAGAGCAGACTCAATGGGCTGAATGGCCTGTTTCTGTATTGCAGTACTCTTTTACTCTACAACTCTAAGATGGTCATCACAGTTGTTTTGAAGTAACTCTCTCATCTGGAGGACATTGAGAGCTGAGGGAAATAGTCATTTGAGGACCTCTGTTAGTTGTAGTCAACCATGGATGTTATGGGTCACACAAGCTGGTACAGAAGCTAGGGTGGTACAATATGGAGCGCATATGGTCCCATACAGCAGGCTTCCACACATGACACAGCAGATGAATCCAAAGAATGGAAGAGACCGATGAGGTTTGGAAGCAGTGGCGTTGCAGGAGTTATCAGTAAGTGGAAAAATAACTGAGCTGTTGATTGTGCCTCTGAGTGGGGGTTCGTCCTCCTTCAGTGTGAACTTTCCCCATGATCAATGCCTATGACTGCTCAGCTCCCCCCAGCCGCTGTGTCTCAGGGAGGGGAGGCATGCAGAAATGGCAATGATCACATCCGGGTGAAAATCCCTGCAGCCAGCAAACCCAGCCCCACCATTCGTGCTGTCTCCCAAACACACGTCCACGAATCTGGTTGATGGTTCTGGGCCTTGCGTGCCAGAGTTTAGAAAAATGAGGTGGGGGGGGGGTGATCTCATTGAAACCTATCGAATATTGAAAAGCCACAGAATAGAGAATCGGAATCAGGTTTATTAGCACCGGCACGTGACGTGAAATGTTAATTTAGCAGTAGTTCAATGCAATACATAATCTAGCAGAGAAAATAATAATAAATAAAATAAAAACAATAAATAAACAAGTTAATCAATTACATATATTGAATAGAATTTTTTTTAAATGTACAAAAACAAATACTGTATATTTAAAAAGTGAGGTCATGTTCGTGGGCTCAATAACCATTTAGGAATCGGATGGCAGAGGGGAAGCAGCTGTTCCTGAATCGCTGGGTGTGTGCCTTCAGGCTTCTGTATCTCCTACCTGATGGTAACAGTGAGGAAAGGGCATGCCCTGGGTGCTGGAGGTCCTTAATAATGGATGCTGTCTTTCTGAGACACCGCTCCCTAAAGATGTCCTGGGTACTTGGTAGGCTTGGGCCCAAGATGGAGCTGACTAGACTTACAATCTTCTGCAGTTTCTTTTGGTCCTGTGCAGTAGCCCCTCCATACCAGACAGTGATGCAGCCTGTCAGAATACTCTCCATGGTATAACTATAGAAGTTTTAGTGTATTTGTTTACATGCCAAATCTCTTCAAACTCCTAATAAAGTACAGCCACTGTCTTGCCTTCTTTATAACTGCATCAGTATGTTGGGACCAGATTAGATCCTCAGAGATCTTGACACCCAGGAACTTGAAGCTGCTCACTCTCTCCACTTCTGATCCCTCCATGAGGATTGGTATGTGTTCCTTCATCTTACCCCTCCTGAAGTCCACAATCAGCTCTTTTGTCTTACTGACGTTGAGTGCCAGGTTGTTGCCGTGACATCACTCCACTAGTTGGCATATCTCACTCCTGTATGCCCTCTCATCACCACCTGGGATTCTACCAACAATGGTTGTATCATCAGCAAATTTATAGGTGGCATTTGAGCTATGACTAGTCACACAGTCATGGGTATAGAGAGAGTAGAGCAGTGGGTTAAACACACACGCGAGATGCGCCAGTGTTGATTGTCAGCAAGGAGGAGATGTTATCACCAATCTGCACAGACTGTGATCTTCCAGTTAGGAAGTCAAGGATACAATTGCAGAGGGAGGTACAGAGGCCCAGGTTCTGCAAGGTTATGGGGAGAAGGCAGGAGAATGGAGTTGAGAGGGATAATAATTCACCCACGATGGAATGGTGGAACAGACAATGGGCTGAATGGCCTAATTCTGCTCTTATGTCTTATGGCCAGTAAGTCAGGTGTTTACAACTTGGTGAGGATCTGTACACAGGTAAGGAAGGAATTAACTAACCTCAAAAATTCTTTGTGTAAATGTTGAATGTTGTTTTTTGTTGCATGTTTCACCCTGACCAACACCACAGCAAATTCCTAATGCATGTAACCATATATGGGAAGAAAGGTGATCTTTGAAAATATCTTGCCCTAAGTTTACATTTTATTTTTTTCAGCAGTCATTGAAGGATTTGAACTGAAGTCCCCAATGAAGTGATAGTTTGACCAGTAACTACACTACACTGTAATGCTACTGTTAGAGAGTCAATCTCAAACCCATGACCTGTATCACCAAGGTAATACCACCATCAATAATCCCCCACCAGCTCAAAGTTCAAAATAAATTCATTGTCAATATGTCACCCATATACAACCCTGAGATTCTTTTTTTTTGTGGAGGAACTTACAGGAAAAAAGAAATACAATGGAACTTCACAAAATCTATAGGGAAACAGACTGACGAACAACCAATGTGCAAAAGACAAACTGTGCAAAAATAGTCCCAAGACCATGGGCTCTAAGGTCCGTGAAAGTGAGTTTGTGGCTTGTAGCATGAGTTCAGAGTCACGCTGGGTGACATCATCCGTGCTGTTTATAGCCTGTGTGTCAGTGTACATCGCCGTATAATGTGTGACCATGGTCTTTCGATAACAGTCATTCTTCTTGGCAAATTTTTCTACAGAAGTGGTTTGCCATTGCCACCTTCTGGGCAGTGTCTTTACAAGGTGGGTGACCCCAGCCATTATCGTTACTCTTCAGAGATTGTCTGCCTGGTGCCAGTGGTTACATAACCAGGACTTGTGATACGCACCAGCTGCTCATACGACCGTCCACTACCCATTCCCATGGATTCACGTGACCCTGATCTGGGGGTGCGTGGGAGGTGGGGGAGGGGCTAAGCAGCTGCTACACCTTGCCCAAGGGTGACCTGCGGGTTTGTGGAGGGAGGGAGCACCTTACACCTGCTTTGGTAGGGATGTATCTCCACTCCACCATTTTAATATAATATATAAATATTATATATATATATATATATATATATATATACACACACACACACACACACACACACACACACGTACACACAGTAAGCAGATATGTTTATTGTATATCTATATCTATAATTAATTTATCCTCTTTTGCATACTGTCAGTCTTTATGCTTAGTTTTTCATAAATTCTATTTATTTTCTTGTAAATGTATGCAGGAAAATGAATCTCAGAGTCGTATATGGTGACATATATATACTTTGAGAGCAAGTTGACTGACCTATGCTATGTGGACAGTGCCACAACAGTTTGAAATGGGGGAGGTTGCAAAGGCCATAAATTAGTATTTGTTAGATTTTTTTTTATATAAATCACAGCTTTTTTTTAATGCATTGCACTGCTGCCATAAACCAGACTCCATGGCATAGGCCACTGTTAATAAACCTGACTCTGCACTGAAGTACAACAAAGCCTGCTCGCAACTGGAATGATTGCATGCACAGGTGTGCAAGAGAATGCATTTCAGCATCCAGCACTGTTAATGCACTGCATACCTTTCAGGAGACAAGTGCCAGAGAGAACTGACCAACAGCTAGAAAAGTTGATAGAATCCCAATGAGAAGGCTAGGGTCAGGAGGAAAATGCATCTGTGAGAATTAAATACAGTTTCTACTGTGAAATCTCAGATTTGCAGAATGACCTTCACTGACCAGGTTCTTCCAGGGACTACAAACCTTGTTAAAGAAGCTTTAATTTCAAGTGAATCTCCACCATCTCCACCTGAAACAAAGACCTTCACAACCTCCACTTTAAACAGAGTTAACAAGCCACAAATTAAATCTTTAGTTTATCTCTCTACCTTCCTTTAATAAAGAAACCTGAGCAGTATCGACACATTTCTAGGAGTCTACGGACTTCATAAAGCTTATAGTTTGCCTCCATACAGATCCACTCCCCGTCCCCCCACACCCCGCTTTCCCGTGCATGTCCCCACCCACATTCCATCTTGGGGGAAGACTCCAAGGTGGTGAATTCAGTTCAAAGTAAATCTTTTATCAAAGTAGAAAGCAACACACACAAAATGCTGGAGGAACTCAGCAGGAGAGGCAGCATCTATGGGAGAGTAAACAGTCAATGTTTCAGGCCAAGACCCTTGTTCAGGACCCGAATGGAAAGGGGAAAACCCCAGATGAAAAGGAGAGGGGGAGGGTAAGGAGGGTAGCCAGAAGGTGACAGGTGAAGCCAGGTGGGTAGGAAAAGTAAAGGGCTGGATAGGAGAGTGGACCATAGGAGAAAGGGAAGGAGGGGGGACCCAGGGGGAAGTGATAGGCAGGTGAGGAGAGGCAAGAGGCCAGAGCGAGGAATGAAAGAGGGAGAGGGTAATTTTTTTTTAATATATACGTCACCATATACAACCCTGAGATACAATTTCTTGCAGGCATTCACAGTAGATACAAAGAAACACAATAGAAAACTACACACAAAGACTGATGAACAACCAATGTGCAAATACAAACAAATAAATATTACTGAGAATATGAGTTGTCGAGCCTTGAAAGTTTACTACAGGAAGAATGTGGAAACTTTAGCGAGAATGCATCGGAGATTTATCGGTGTGCTGACTAGATTGGAACGCAGGTCTTGCGCTTTAGGTTAGGCGGGCTGGGGCTTTCTCTCTTTGGAATGAAGGAGGGGGAGGTGACTTGATAGAGGTGTACAGATGATAGGAGACATGGATCGAGTGGACAGCCAGAGACTTTTCCCCAGGGCAGAAATGGCTAATAAGTGGGGGCATAATTTTAGGGTGATTGGAGGGAAGTATAGGGGTGATGTCAGAGTTTTTTTAAAAAAAAACTGTAGTGGGTGCGTGGAACACCCTGCCAGAGCTGGTGGATAGAGATACATCAGGGGCATTTAAGAAACTTAGATTGGCATTTTGATGATAGAAAAATGGAGGACTGTATGGAGGGAAAGGTTAGATTGATCTTGGAGTAGGTTAGGAGGTTGACACAATATTGTGGGCTGAAGGGCCAGTACTGTGCTGGAGTGTGCTACGTTCCAAGAAAGGGTTAACAGGAATTGCGCGGGGATGCTAGGGGCCGCAATGCTGCAGAACACAGTAGTGTTGGTGCGTGCGAAGGCAGCTCATTTCCCGAAACACTGCAGACATACCGCCTCGGGCAATCCGAAACCTTTAGAGACTAAAATGGCTTGCAGGAGTTCGAAGTAATAAGGTGTTTTTTTTTCCCCCTCTCTCCCTTTCTTCCTTTTTATCCTAGTCTGGAAAAGGAAAGATTTGCGCGGTGCAGCTCTGCAGGAAGGAGCCCCAAATATCCGCACAGAGAGCTTTATTTTAAGTTGCTAGTGATCGTGGCTTCATTGTGAAGCCTTCCGTATTTATTAACTGACAGTCTGTCATCGTCAGAATCGCTGTTCTGGTATCAGTTTTAGTGGAAATTAAATTGCTTCGCAAGATTAACCTTCTCCCCTTAATGAAGAGGGCTGCAAAAATAGGCATTGTGCAAATTCTCATCTACTACTCACAAACTCGCAGAATAATCGCTACCTACGAGAGATGTCTGAGGCTGGGAGAACCAGAGAGGTGTTCAGATGCTGATCAATACCTTGTAAACTATGCCCCTACAGCAGTAAGCAGCCTCCCAGCTTTCTGCCAGTTCACAGCACACAATTTACATGGAGAGAGCTTTGATTTCTTGAGTGTTTAAATTGTTGCGGTAGCGTTCGTGACGCTCTACTGTCCCAGTATGTGGAGTGATGTGGGGGTCTTTACAAATATCGCAGCTTATTACGTTCATTTGTGATCCAGGCCGGTGCAGCGACTGGACATCTGAACTCCGGACCAGTTGCCTTTGGTTAGCAGGGTGCGGATTTGTCAGAGATCCCAGCACATACTCGAGGCAAATACTCCAGCAACAAACTGAACACAGCCTGCTGCATCATCAGATGGCTTGTTAAATGCACGCCTGATGAAGGGTCTCGGCCAGAAACGTCGACTGTTTATTCCTCAATAGATGTGGCCTGACCTGCTGAGCACCTCCAGCATTTTACATAGAACATAGAATAGTACAGCACATTACAGGCCCTTCAGCCCACAATGTCGTGCCGACCCTCAAACCCTGCCTCCCATATAACCCCCCACCTTAAATTCCTCCATATACCTGTCTAGTAGTCTCTTAAACTTCACTAGTGTATCTGCCTCCACCACTGACTCAGGCAGTGCATTCCACGCACCAACCACTCCCTGAGTAAAAAACCTTCCTCTAGTATCCCCCTTGAACTTCCCACCCCTTACCTTAAAGCCATGTCCTCTTGTATTGAGCAGTGGTGCCCTGGGGAAGAGGCGCTGGCTATCCACTCTATCTATGCCTCTTATTATCTTGTACACCTCTATCATGTCTCCTCTCATCCTCCTTCTCTCCAAAGAGTAAAGCCCTAGCTCCCTTAATCTCTGATCATAATCCATGCTCTCTAAACCAGGCAGCATCCTGGTAAATCTCCTCTGTAACCTTTCCAATGCTTCCACATCCTTCCTATAGTGAGGTGACCAGAACTGGACACAGTACTCCAAGTGTGGCCTAACCAGAGTTTTATAGAGCTGCATCATTACATCGCGACTCTTAAACTATCCCTCGACTTATGAAAGCTAACATCCCATAAGCTTACCCTGAGATCCCTCTGCTCCTCCACACTACCAAGTATCCTACCATTTACTTTGTACTCTGCCTTGGAGTTTGTCCTTCCAAAGTGTACCACCTCACACTTCTCCGGGTTGAACTCCATCTGCCACTTCTCAGCCCACTTCTGCATCCTATCACTGTCTCTCTGCAATCTTTGACAATCCTCTACACTATCTACAACACCACCAACCTTTGTGTCGTCTGCAAACTTGCCAACCCACCCTTCTACCCCCACATCCAGGTCATTAATAAAAATCACGAAAAGTAGAGGTCCCAGAACAGATCCTTGTGGGACACCACTAGTCACAATCCTCCAATCTGAATGTACTCCCTCCACCACCACCCTCTGCCTTCTGCAGGCAAGCCAATTCTGAATCCACCTGGCCAAACTTCTCTGGATCCCATGCCTTCTGACTTTCTGAATAAGCCTACTGTGTGGAACCTTGTCAAATACCTTACTAAAATCCATATAGATCACATCCACTACACTACCCTCATCTATATGCCTGGTCACCTCCTCAAAGAACTCTATCAGGCTTGTTAGACACGATCTGCCCTTCACAAAGTCATGCTGACTGTCCCTGATCAGACCATGATTCTCTGAATGCCCATAGATCCCATCTCTAAGAATCTTTTCCAACAGCTTTCCCACCACAGACACAAGGCTCACTGGTCTATAATTACCCAGACTATCCCTAATAACCTTTTTTTGAACAAGGGGACAACATTCACCTCCCTTCAATCCTCCGATACCATTCTTGTGGACAACGAGGACATAAAGATCCTAGCCAGAGGCTCAGCAATCTCTTCCCTCGCCTCGTGGAGCAGCCTGGGGAATATTCCATCAGGCCCCGGGGACTTATCCATCCTAATGTCCTTCAACAACTCCAACACCTCCTCTTCCTTAATATCAACATGCTCCAGAACATCAACCTCACTCATTGTCCTCACCATCATCAAGTTCCCTCTCATTGGTGAATACCGAAGAGAAGTAGTCATTGAGGACCTCGCTCACTTCTACAGCCTCCAGGCGCATCTTCCCACCTTTATCTCTAATCTGTCCTACCTTCACTCCTGTCATCCTTTTTTTCTTCACATAATTGAAGAATGCCTTGGGGTTTTCCTTTACCCTACTCGCCAAGGCCTTCTCATGCCCTCTTCTTGCTCTTCTCTGCCCCTTAAGCTCCTTTCTTGCTTCCCTATATTCATCAATAGACCCAGCTGATCCTTGCTTCCTAAACCTCATGTATGCTGCCTTCTTCCACCTGACTAGATTTTCCACCTCACTTGTCACCCATGGTTCCTTCACCCTACCATTCTTTATCTTGCTCACCGGGACAAATTTAATCCCTAACATCCTGCAAGAGATCTCTAAACATCGACCACATGTCCATAGTACATTTCCCTACAAAAACATCATCCCAATTCACACCTGCATGTTCTAGCCTTATAGCCTCATAATTTACCCTTCCCCAATTAAATATTTTCCTGTCCTCTGATTCTATCCTTTTCCATGATAATGCTAAAGGCCAGGGAGCGGTGGCCACTGTCTCCCAGATGCTCACCCACTGAGAGATCTGTGACCTGACCCGGTTCGTTACTTAGTACTAGATCTAATATGGCATTCCCCCTAGTCGGCCTGTCAACATACTGTGACAGGAATCCGTCCTGGACACACTTAACAAATTCTGCCCCATCTAAACCCTTGGAACTAATCAGGTGCCAATCAATATTAGGGAAGTTAAAGTCACCCATTAACAACCCTGTTATTTTTGCACCTTTCCAAAATCTGCCTCCCAATCTGCTCCTCTATCTCTGCTGCTACCAGGGGGCCTATAGAATACCCCTAATAGAGTAACTGCTCCCTTCCTGTTCCCATTTTGAGTGTTTTGCTCTGGATTTCCAGAATCTGCAGAATCTCATTACTCCATATACCCATTTGACCCTTCCCTTGGCTTTTGTAAAGACAACCCCCTCCCTCGCTGCAGAGGTAGATCAGATGGACCGAGTAGCCTGTTTCTGGACTCTACATTTTGTGCGCCGAGAATCCAGTCAAACCTTGGACAAGTTTTTCTGTTCAGTGCCCCTGTGCTTCAACTGACCTGTTTAAATTTACTCCAGAAACTGCTATTTTTTCCCTGGAATGCTCTTTGACTACCTTCCCCTCCATAGTCACTGCCTGGTCTGCTGATAGGCACATGGATGACGAAAAAATGGAGGGGGAAAAGTGTTAGATTGACCTTGGTAGGTTAAACCCTTCAGGCTGATGCGCTGAAGGGTCTGTACTGCGCCGTACTGGTCTATGTTCTGTAGAACATAGAATATTACAGCCCAGTACAGACCTTTCAGTCCACAACCTGTCTCCCTCTATCACCAGCCCTGGTAACACATTGAGCAGAAGAGCACAAGCAGCAATAACAAGTTTGCGCAGCAGGTCAGGCAGCATCCATGGAGATGAGTAAACAGTCGACGTTTCAGGCAGAGACCCTTCATCAGGACTGGAAAGGAAGGGGAGAAGTCAGTAAGAAGGTGGGAGGGGAGGAAGTACAAGGTGGCAGGCGACAGGTGAAATTGGGAGGGGAAGGGGAGAAGTAGAGAGATGGGAAACTGATTGGTGAAAGAGAGAAAGGACTGGAGAGGGGGGAATCTGATAGGAGAGGGTAGAGAACCATGGAAGAATGAAACATGAGAGGAGCACCAGAGGGAGGGGACAGGCAGGTAAGGAGATAAGGAGAGAGTGAAAGGGGAATGGTGAAGTGGGGCATTACCAGATGTTTCAGAAATTGATATTCATACCATCAGGTTGGAGGCTACTCAGACAAAATAAAAGGTGTTGCTCCTCCAACTTGAATATGGCCTCATCACAGTAATGTCATACGGGGGGCAGGGGGGCATTGGAAGGTGGACCCAAATGCAAGACACAGACACTGAAGTACTGGGAACTGGACTGGACTAGAGTTAGGGACAGGACTGGACACAGACTAGGAGCTGGGACAGGAACACAGACTTGGGCTAGGACTTTGGCTAGGAAAGCAGGACCAGGACAAGGAACTGGGAACTAGGAGCCTGGGCTTGGACTCTGAGCTAGAGACTGGACAAGGACCCAGAACCTGGGTCTTGACTCAGGCTCAGACCCCAGAACAAGGCAAGGACATGACATGGCTACAGGACTGGACGCAGTTCTTCAAGGCTTCAGTCAGTTAGGCCCTTGAGTACAGAGCCAGGACTTCTTAGAGCACAGGGCCAGGACCCTTCCTAGGACACAGGGTCAGGATGCTTTCACAAGGCCAGGATGCTTACTAGGACACCAGGCCAGGATGACTGCCAAGGTAAACCACCAAGGAAACTGTCAGGGATTCAGATGGAGAGGGGAAGGGAACACTCCAGCATTCAGGAAATGGCAAAGACAGCCTGACTTACCCAACAGAGGCTAGAATAGGAAGGGAGCTCAATCCAGGGTGGCTCCAAGTCTCAGGGCAGCCACAGAAACAGCTAAATCCATATCCAGCTCAGAGTGGCAGACAGCCACTCAGCTGGTCCCACAAACAGCCAAATCCATACCACAATGACTGCTCCAACTAGAGACAACAAAGCTTCATGAAGCAGTGGTCCTCCAACCAGGCCGAGAGATCAGGAATGGCTGCTCCAGCCTTCCACCAGCAGCTTACTCCAAGGGGATACTGACAAAACCAGCACCCATCTCACTCCCAGGGCTACTTACATATTTCAGCCTCAAGACAAGCTTCAGGTGCCTATGATTAAGCCCAACTGAAACAAGGGACAGCCAGAAGACCCGGAGTCTGGAGTCCACGGACCGGACCGTGAACCGGAACACAGACTTCACGGACTGGACCATGACAGGCAGTAGAGAAAGCCATAGACTGACAAGTTGGAATGGGAACGGAAAGTGGAATGGAAATGGGTGGCTAAAGGGAGATCCAGCATTTTCTATCAAGAGTGTCAGTGCTCAGCAAAGCGGTTTTTCAATCTACGTTGAGTCTCACTGATACATAGGAGGCACCTGACACAGTAGATGAAAGCGTGGAGGCTGCCTCAGTAAATATATACTTAAGACGAGGTTGGATAGATTTTGCATAGTAGGGGAATTGAGGATTATGGGGAAAAGGCAGGTAAGTGGAGATGAGTCCATGGCCAGATCAGCCATGATCTTTCTGAACGGCGGAGCAGGCTCGACGGGCCAGGGAGCTGACTCCTGCTCCTATTTCTTAGGCTCTTAATTTCTGATAACCCCAACAGATTTACAAGTGAAGTGTCCCCTCACTTGGAAGGACTGTTTGGAGCTCTGAATGGTAGTGAGGGAGGAGGTGTAGCACTTGTTCGGATAAGTGCCAGGAGGGGAGATCAGTGGGAAGGGATGAATGAAGAAGAGAATCGTGTAGCAGAAAGTTGTGTGGGGGGGGGGCAAGGAGAGATGTGCTTGGTGCTGGGATCCCGTTGGAGATGGCGGACTTTGCAAAGAATTGTGTGCTGGACACCGAGGCCGGTGGGGTGGAAGGTGAGGATGAGGTGAACCCTTTCCCTGGTGTGGCAGTGGGAGGATGGGGTGAGGGCAGCTGTGTGTGAAATGGAAGAGATGCGGGTGAGGGCAGTGTTGATGGTGGAGGAAGGAAAGCCCCTTTCTTTGAAGAAGGAGAACATGTCATTAGTTCTGGAATGAAAAGCCTCACCCTGAGAGCAGATGCTGCAGAGATGGAGCAATGGAGAGAAGAGGAGTGGCGTTTTTACAAGAGAAAGGGTGGGAAGAGTTATAGTCCCGGTAGCTGTGAGAGTCAGTGGCTTTATAATAGACATCACTAGGTAAGTTGTCTCCAGAGATAGAGATAGAGAGATTGAGAAAGGGGAGGGAGGTGTCAGAAATGGACCAGGTAGATTTGAGGACAGGTGGAAACAAAGTTGATGAGGTCGATGAGCTCAGCATTGGACAGGAAGCAGCACCAATACAGTCATCGATGTCACAGAGTTTACACTCAGTGGCCACCTTGGTAGGAACTCTCCCTAATAAAGTGGCCAGTGAGTGTGTGCATGACAATCCATTAGACAGACATTTGTAACCCAGGGTTGTTCTGTAACAGAGATCTCTGCTGACAAGAGATACCTACAGAACATGCTTAAGGTTTCTTTAAGCATCCTTTCACTTCTAGCAGAATCAGAATCTGGTTTAATACCATTGACATACGTCATAAAATTTGCTGTTTTGTGGCAGCTGTACATTGCAATACATAATCATAAAACTATAAATTACAATAAAATGTATATTAAAACTAAATTAAATTAGTGAAAAAAGATGGGGAGAAAACACCGAAGTAGTGTCCATAGGTTCAATATCCATTCAGAGATCTGATGGCGGAGGGGAAGAAGCTGTTCCTGAAACACTGAGTGTGTGTCTTCGGGCTCCTGTACCTCCTCCCTGATGGTAGCAATGAGAAGGGACATGTCCCTGGGTGGTGGGGGTCCTTCATGGTGGATGCCGCCTTTTTGAGGCATCGCCTTTGAAGATATCCTTGACAGTGGGGAGGTGAGTGCCCGTGATGTGGCTGGCTGAGTTTACAACTTTCTGCATTTTTTTTTCTGATCTTGTGCAGTAACCTCTTCATACCAGACAGTCACGCAGCCAGTTAGAATAGTACATCTGTAGAAATTTGCGAGAGTCTTCGGTGATACCAAATCTCCTCAAACTCCTAGAGAAAAATCAAAGTTCCTCCTCTGAGCTGCCCAAACACATTGGCAGGTCTTGCCACTGCCGGCTCAGACTGCACCCATGACCTTTGTTTTACATTGTGAACCATGGATTTGGTTGCTGTGGAGCAGAGATTTCCTGTTTCATCCTGGGAGATACAACATCATTTAACCCAATCTCTCCTGCAGGTTATTCTCAGTGAGATATCGGCCGAGTGTGTAAGGTGCCTGTGATGTGTTTTGTAGGCGATTCTTGGCTCTGTCAAAACAATGAATGGAGTGCTCAAGGACATGGAAAGAAGAGGCTGCAGTTGCTGGAACCTGGAGCACAAACACAATGCTGGAGGAAGTCAGCAGGCCTGGCAGCCTCCCTTCATCTGGACTTGATCCAAAGTGTTGGCTACCCATTTCTGCCTGACCTGCTGAGCACCTGCAGCATAGAAAGTGTACTGGCATTTAGAGTCATGGAATCACAAAGCACTACAGCATAGAAACAGGCCCTTTGGCCCATCTAGCCCATGTCAGACTGTTATTCTGCCAGGCACCATTGACCTGCACGTAGACAATAGCCCTCCACACCCCTCCAATCTATGTACAGCGCCTATAAAAAGTATTCACCCCCATTGGAAGTTTTCAAGTTTTATTGTTTTACAACATTGAATCACAATGGAATTAGCTTGGCTTTTTTAACACTGATCTACAGAAAAAGTGTGTTAAAGTGAAAACAGATCTCTACAAAGTGATCTAAATTAATTACAAATATAAAACACAAAATAATTGATCGCGTAAGTATTCACCCCCTTTAATATGACACAGCAAATCATCACTGATGCAGCCAATTGGTTTTAGAAGCCACATAGTTAGTGAAATGGAGATCACCCGTGTGCAGTCAAGCTGTTTCAATTGATTGTAGTAAAAATACACCTGTGTCTGGAAGGTCCAACTGCTGGTGAGTCAGTATCCTGGCAAAAACTACACCATGAAGACAAAAGAACACTCTAAGCAACTCCGCAAAGAGGTTATTGAAAAGCACAAGTCAGGAGATGGGTACAATAAATTTCCAAGTCACTGAATATTGCTTGGAGTACAGTTAAGTCAATCATCAAGAAATGGAAAGAATATGGTACAGCTGTAAATCTGCCTAGAGCAGGCTGTCCTCAAAAACTGAGTGACTGTGCAAGAAGGGGACTAGTGAGGGGGGTCACCAAGAGACCTATGACAACTCTGGAGGAGTTACAAGCTACAGTGGCTGAGATGGGAGGGACTGCGCATACAACTGTTTCTCGGGTGCTTCACCAGTCTCAGCTTTATGGGAGAGTGTCAAAGAAAAACCTACTGTTGGAAAAAAAATTCACATGAGATCTCAGCTAGAGTTTACCAGAAGGCATGTGGGAGAATTCAAAGTCAGCTGGAAGAAGGTTAAACAACAGGAATTCTGCAGATGCTGGAAATTCAAGCAACACACTCTGTCCCTCTGAATATACCTCTTGCCCATCCTCTGGGTCCCCCCCCCCCCCGCCTCCTTGTCTTTCTTCCCGGATCTCCTGTCCCATGATCCTCTTGTATCCCCTTTTGCCTATCACCTGTCCAGCTCTTGGCTCCATCCCTCCCCCTCCTGTCTTCTCCTATCATTTTGGATCTCACCCTCCCCCTCCAACTTTCAAATCCCTTACTCACTCTTCCTTCAGTTAGTCCTGACGAAGGGTCTCGGCCTGAAACGTCGACTGCACCTCTTCCTACAGATGCTGCCTGGCCTGCTGCGTTCACCAGCAACTTTGATGTGTGTTGTTGGAAGAAGGTTATATGGTCTGATGAAACCAAAATTGAGCTTTTTGGCCATCAGATTAAATGCTGTGTTTGGCATAAGCCAAATATCGCACATAATCAAAAACACCTCTACTTTCTGAGGAGGCTGAAGAGAGCTGGGCTTTGCACATCTATTCTCACGTCATTCTACAGATACACAGTAGAGAGCATCCCAACAAGCTGCATCACTGCGTGGTATGGAAACTGCACAGCGGCAGATATGAAGGTGTACAGGTAGTCAAAACTTCCCAATGCGTCACTGGTACCGACCCACACGCCATCAAGGACATGTATGCAGAAAGGTGCTGGAAAAGGGCCAGTAACATCATGAAGGATCCCACCCACCCTGCTTATGGACTGTTTGTCCCACTCCCATCAGGGAGGAGGCTATGTAGCATCCATGTCAGGACCACCAGACTCAAAAACAGTTACTTTCCCCAAGCAGTAAGGCTGATCAACACCTCCACCCACTGACCCACGCCTCCACACCCCCAACCACCACTACTTTATCATTCCCTGTCAGTCACCTTGTGTACAGACACTCCTGTGCCTAGTGTCACTTTATGGACATACAATCAATGTACACAAGGTATCTTACATATCTATATTTATAGTGTTTTATCGTGTTCTTTATCTTATTGTGTCTTTTTGTGCTGCATCGGATCTGGAGTAATAATTATTTTGTTCTCCTTTACCCTTGTGTACAGGAAATGACATTAAACGATTTGGAATGTTCAATCTTGAAGCATATACAATGAACTACAAACTGTGCCAAAACAATGGGGTTGAGGGACGATCCATTCTCATGGGGACTGGCTGCAGGATCAGATAATGGCTGCTGTGTGCCAGTACAGCTGCCAATGAGTTTGGGCAGCTCCATGGAGAAACTTTAAATATACCAGTAATCTAATAGCTATATAAATTCTCTTGACAGGTTTAGTGAACTCAGAAAATCAATTTGCAACAGGAGACGAGCAAACTCTGACCACTGATTCTTACTGGATGGCGGCCACCTCTTGGACAAAGACGAGATGAAGTGTCTGACTTAGGTGTAACATCCCAAGGCCAAGCCCAAACACTCTCCAAACAGATCTCCAAGTTCTGGGCTCCACTCCAACTAGACAGAGAGGAATATGGAGAATGAGGGTGTGGGGGAGGGAGATCTTCTTGAAACGTCCAATATTGAAAGGTCTAAATGGAGTGGATGTGGAGAGGATGTTTGCTGTAGTGGGAGGATCTAGGACCAGAGGGCACAGCCTCAGAATAGAGGGGCATCCATTTAGAATGGGGATGAAAAGGAATTTCTTCAGCCAGAAAGTGGTGAATCTGTGGAATTCATTGCCACAGACGGCTGTGGAGGCCAAGTCATTGAGTATATTTAAAGCAGAGGTTGATAGGTTCTTGATTAGTCAGGGAGAATAAATCAGCCATGATGGATTGGCGATGTGCTGAATGGCCTGGTTCTGCTCTTGTGCTCTTATGGTCTACTCACCAATGTTCCCTCTCTTCAGCTTGCTAAAGATAAGTTACCTCATTCCAAATCCCAGCAGACAGAGGTTCCCAACTCCTGGAATAGCCCAGAGAAGATGGTTTTGTTGCTGGAGGTCAAACACCCAAGTGAGGAAGATGGTGCATTCCCAACTTGCCCGGACAAATGCATCCCCTGCAACACTTCAGCTTGATACCATCCACGATGAAGTGATCCATTTGATGGATGCCCCATCCACCATCCTAATCACCCGTTCCCTGGCACACGTAGTATAACCACTAGCACCACATTTGACTGAGCCAGCTGTGAGATCGAGGTTCAATTCCAACCGCTGTCTATAATACGTTTGTTCCTTCTCCCTGTGACCACATGGGTCTTCCAGGTGCTCGCGTTTCCACCCATATTCCAAAGGCATGTGGGTTCGGTTGACTAAGCTGTGGGCACACTATGTTGTTGTTGGAAGCATGACAACACTTGCGGGCTGCCCCAGCACACATTTAGACTGTGTTGGTTGTTGACACAAATGAGATATTTCATTGTACATGTAACAAATCTGTAAATGGCACTGGAGTCACTCACCCAGGCCACTCCAACAGCAGCTTCCAAACCTACCATTTCCACCTCTAAAGAGAATAAGGATAGCAGGGGAAATGGGAACACCACCCCCTGCGAGTTCCCCTCCAGGTCTTACTTGGTGTTGAAGACACACTTACCTATGCTGAAGCCTCAGGGTCCTGATCTGGATGTACATTGCTGTTCTTTGGTCGGTTTCTGTATCTAAACCTTGGACTTCAGTACTGTGGGGTGCATTCGTCAGGGAGGCTGCAGCTAACCCCGCAACTTTGTCGGGAAGCACTAGGCATGGGCATAAACCTAAATAATGTGCCATTTAGGGGAAACTAGGAAAGAATGCGTGAAGTCGTTATCATACCCGTGTCCTGATGACGGGGCTCAGCCCCAAGCTTATTCATTTCCATGAGTGCTGCTTTACTTTCTGAGTTCCTCCAACAAATTGTGTGTGTTACTCTGGATTTCCAGCATCTACAGAATCTGCAGTGATTGATATCTGAAATAATCTATCCTGGGCACAACATATTGATGCAATTACAAAGAGACACATCAATGCCTCACTTCATTTGGAGTTTGAGGAGATTTTGTATATCAAATTTCTACATAAGACACACAAAACGCCGCAGGAACTCAGCAGGCCAGACAGCATCTGTGGAAAAAAGTACTTTTTTCTGAGTGTTGCTCAGATTTCCAGCACCTGCAGATTCTCTCTTGTTAGCAAATTTCTACAGTTGTTCCATGGAGACCCATTCTGACTGGTTGCATCACTGTCTGGCATGGTGGGCCGCTGCGCAGGGTCAGAAAAAGCTGCAGCAAGTTGTAAACTCAGCCATCTCCACCGTGGGCACTAGCCTCCCTGACGTCGAGGGCACCTTCAAGAAGCAGTGCCTCAAGAAGGTGGCATCCATCATTGACCTTGCCATCCAGGACATGCCCTCTTATCATTATTACCATCAGGGACCTTAAGACATAAGAGTAGAATCAGGCCATTCAGCCCATTGAGTCTGCTCTGCCATTCCAGCAAGACCAATTTATTATCCCTCTCAACCCCGTTCTACAGCCTTCTCCCTGTAACGTTTGACACCTTATGAAGAACCTATCAACCTCCACTTTAATTACACCCAATGTCTTGAACTCCAGAGCTGTCTGTGGCAATGGATTCCACAGATTCACTACACTCTGGCTAAAGACATTCCTCCTCATCTCTGTTCTAAATGAACAACCCTCTATTCTGAGGCTGTGCCCTTTGGTCTTAGACTCCCCCACTATAGGAAGCATCTTCCCCACATCCACTCTATATCGGCCTTTCAATATTAAAGTGGTTTCAATGAGACTGCCCCCATTCTTCTAAATGCCAGTGAGTACTGGCCCAGAGCTATCAGTCATGTCTTATATGTTAGTCCTTTCATTCCTGGAATCACTCCTGTGAACCTCGCCAACACCAGCACATCTTTTCTTTGATAAAGGGCCCTAAATAATACTCCAATGGGGAGGAGGTACAGGACCATACTCAAGAATCTAAGAACAGCTTCTTCTCCTCTGCCACCAGGTTTCCGAATGGTCTGTGAATACATGGGTCTACAACCTCATTACTCCTCTTCAGCTGAATGTGCATTGTGGTTAACATGGACTAGTTGGGCCGAAGGGCCTACATCCTCTATGACTGCATTGCTCTAGGACTCTAAATTCTATTTGCTACTGCACTATCCATTTTATCAACTGATCAATATCTTCCTGTATTCTAAGACTATCATTCTCACATCAACAACACTGGCAATTTTCCTATCATTTGGCCACTCTGTGGCCACTTTATTAGGTACACGAGCTGTAATGCAAATATCTCATCAGCCAATCATGCTGCAACAACTCAGTGCATAAAAGCATGCAGACATGGTCAAGAGGTTCAGTTGTTGTTCAAGTCAAACATCAGAATGGGGAAGAAATGTGATCTAAGCGACTCTAACCGTGAAATGATTGCAGGTGCCAGATAAGGTGGTTTGAGTTCCTTAGAAACTGTTGATCTCCCAGGATTTTCACACAGAACAGTCTCTGGAGTTTACAGAGAATGGTGCAAAACACAAAAAATACCCAGTGAACGTCAGTTCTGTGGGTGAAAATGCCTTGTTAATGAGAGAGGTCTGAGGATAACGGCCAGAGTGGTCCAAGCAGATAGGAAGGCAACAGTAATTCAAGTAACCACACGTTACAACAGTGATGTGCAGAAGAGCATCTCTGAATGCACAACACATCAGACCTTGAAATGGATGGGCTACAGCAGCAGAAGACCATGAACGTTCTTTCAATCGCCACTTTATTAAGTACAGGAGGTGGTTGAGTCAAAAATAAGCAGGATAATTTATTTATTTATTCATTTATTTAGAGATAGAACACAGAATAGGAATGCACCATAAAGACAAGTTGGGACCTAAAGACCTTAACCTATGTGATTGTCCTGTATTCTCCTCAATGTTTTTACCCAGGTCACATCTCAACAGGAAACTAGTGCCCCTTCTCTTTAGTAGTGTGTAGAATGTTAGCCAAGTGAGAAGATGGCTTCCACAGAAGATCCAACTCCAGACCCTTGTCTCTGCAGTCCAATCCAAAGAGAGATCAATCTCATGCAAATTTGTCTTCAAACATTGCAAACTGGGAACTTCAACAAACCATTAAACAAAGCTGTCAGTGACTAGCTGAGCTGATATTAGTAAAGGTGATCCAAAGCTCAGGCAGAAAGGCAATCATTGTAAGAAAAGGCTCTTTAAGGTTGTCATACCCAGGGGTGGTAGTGGGGATAATCTTCCATTGCCTATTCAACGCTCCCAATGATCTATGTCTCAAATAGCCTCTGACAATCCAGCTCCAGGCCTTCAAGTGTGGTTTCACTACTAAGCCCTGTGGAACTGTTTCTACAACAGGAGAACGGCAATACGGGTTTGAGAGCCAGTCACTTTGGGCAGATGGGGCTTGTCAGCCGTGGTCAGCAGCTCATCTAGGACAAGGAAAACTCTGATCTCAAACCTTCACTGCCTTGCAGCTATACCCACTCATGGGGGAAGGCCCAAGGAAAAATCCAGAGATGAGTCTCTGAGGCAGTGCTACACTGAGTTTGATGCTGACTGGCAACTCCTGCAACGCCGCTGGTGCCAAACTGTATCGGTCTCTGCCGTTCCTTTTGATTTGTCAGCTGCATGGAGAGGGGGAGCCTGCTGCGTGGGCAACAGCTTGCTCTCCACATCATACTGCCCAGGCCTGTGTATCACGTAGACAGCTTGCTCTCCATATTGTGCTGCCCAGGCCTGTGTATCACGTAGACAGCTTGTTCTCCACATCATACTGCCCAGGCCTGTGTATCACGTAGACAGCTTGTTCTCCACATCATACTGCCCAGGCCTGTGTATCACGTAGACAGCTTGCTCTCCATATTGTGCTGCCCAGGCCTGTGTATCACGTAGACAGCTTGCTCTCCACATCATACTGCCCAGGCCTGTGTATCACGTAGACAGCTTGTTCTCCACATCATACTGCCCAGGCCTGTGTATCACGTAGACAGCTTGCTCTCCATATTGTGCTGCCCAGGCCTGTGTATCACGTAGACAGCTTGCTCGCCACATCGTACTGCCCAGGCCTGTGTATCACGTAGACAGCTTGTTCTCCACATCATACTGCCCAGGCCTGTGTATCACGTAGACAGCTTGCTCTCCATATTGTGCTGCCCAGGCCTGTGTATCACGTAGACAGCTTGCTCTCCACATCATACTGCCCAGGCCTGTGTATCACGTAGACAGCTTGTTCTCCACATCATACTGCCCAGGCCTGTGTATCACGTAGACAGCTTGCTCTCCATATTGTGCTGCCCAGGCCTGTGTATCACGTAGACAGCTTGCTCGCCACATCGTACTGCCCAGGCCTGTGTATCACGTAGACAGCTTGTTCTCCACATCATACTGCCCAGGCCTGTGTATCACGTAGACAGCTTGCTCTCCACATCATACTGCCCAGGCCTGTGTATCACGTAGACAGCTTGCTCTCCATATTGTGCTGCCCAGGCCTGTGTATCACGTAGACAGCTTGCTCTCCACATCATACTGCCCAGGCCTGTGTATCACGTAGACAGCTTGTTCTCCACATCATACTGCCCAGGCCTGTGTATCACGTAGACAGCTTGCTCGCCACATCGTACTGCCCAGGCCTGTGTATCACGTAGACAGCTGGGGCGCAACATTCGTGGTCAACCCTGACCATCAGAGGGCCTCAGATAAGAATGAGTTAACAGGGAAGAGTGGGAGAGTTTAACAAAAATGCCAAGACTAGTTCATGATGAAAGGCTCAGAGTGTTCACATAATTTATTGCTCCAGCAGCTTACATCGGGCAATAATGATGCTGTGTGGCAGTTATGCTTATGTTGGTAAACCAGGTTCCTTGTCAAGCACTGTCTAGTCTCTCTGTTGGGATACATCATCACATTCCCTGTGAAATAGCTTCAGTCCTGATGAAGGGACTCAGCTTGAAACTGGGCTGTTCATTCCCCTCTGTAGATGCTGCCTGACCTGCTGAGTTCCTTAGTCTGCTTACTGTTGTTTTACTGGCGCAGTGGCATGGCGGTCAGCGCAATCCCTTTGCAATACCAGCGACTACCAATGAATCAGATAACTGATTTGATGGCTTTCTTCGAAGTTCAAAGTAAATTTATTAATAAAGTACATATGTGTCACTGTACACAACCCTGAGATTCATTTTCTTGTGGGCATTCACAATAAATACAAAAAACACAGTAGAATCAATTAAAAAAGTGCACACAAGATGAACAAAGAACCATCATATGAAAGACAACAAACTATGCAAATACAAAAAAAATCCAAAATAATAATAGATAAATAAACAATAATTATCGAGAACATAAGCTGAAGAGTCCTTGAAAGTACATCCATAGTTTGTGGGAACAGTTCAGTGATGGGCCGAGTGAAGTTGAGTGAGGTTATCCTCTCTGGTTCAAGAGCCTGATGGCTGAGGGTAATATCTGTTCATAAACCTTGTGATAGGAATCCTGAGGCTCCTGATAGCAGCAGTGAGAAGAGAGCCTGGCCTGGGTGGTGTGAGTCCTTGATGATGGATGCTGCTTTCCTTGTGTCAGTGCTCCGTGTAGATTGCTCAGTGGTGGGGAGGGCTTTGCCTGTGATAGACTGGGCTATATCACTACTTCTTGTCAGTTTTTCCACTCAAAGGCATTGGTGTTTCCATACCAGACCATGAAGCAACCAGACATCTATAGATGTTTCTCAAAGTTTTAGATGATGTTGAATCTTCACGAACTTCTAAGAAAGTAGAGGTGTTGCCATGCTATCTTTGTAATGACACTTACAGTACGTGCTGGGCTTTGGACAGGTCCTCTGAAATGATAATGCCAGGGAATGTATAGGTGCTGACCCTCTCCACCTCTGATCTCCTGGTGAAGTCTGGCTCATGGACCTCTAGTTTCCTCCTCCTTGATCTTGCTGACATTGAGTGAGAGGTTTATGGCACCTCTCAGCCACATTTTCAATCTCCCTCCTATATGCAAATTCATCGCCACCTTTGATCTGGCCAACCGCAGTGATGTCAATGGCAAACTTGACTATGGCATTAGAGTTGTGCTTAACCACACAGTCAAAAGTGTAGAGTGAGTAGAGCAGGGGACTAAGCACACAGACTTAAGGTGCACCTGTACTGATGGAGATTGTGGAGAAGACGTTGCCAATCCGAACTGACTAGGGTCTGCAAGTGAGAAAATTCAGGATCCAGTTACACAAGGAGGTACTGAGGCTTTTGGGGTTTGATTCCCACTGCTGCCTGCAAGGAGTTTATACATTCTCCCCGTGACAGCGTGAGTTTTCTCTGGGTGCTCTGTTTTCTCCCACATTCCAAAGATGTACACATTAGTTGTGACCACTGGAAACGAGATAACACTTGCGGGCTGCTCCCAGCATATCCTGGGACCGTGTTGGTCGTTGACGTAAACGACATGTTTCATTGCGTATTTCGATGTTTCAATGTACAGGTGAAAATAAGTCTAATCTTTATCTTTTACGTTCCTCCTGCATTTAGTGTGTGTTCCTCAAACTTGATCTCCAGTGACACCAGTCAGAACAAAATACATGTAACTCAATTTTGGGGCAGCAGTAGCGGTTAGCGTGACATTATTACAGCTCGGGGCTTTGGAGTTCAGAGTCAATTCTGGCACCCTCTGTGTGCAAAGGACAACAACCTCTGCAAATACGGAAAGAAAAGTGAGCTCATTTTGACCATCAAACCACGGAGGAACTTTCATGAATTTCCGCAGTCCCTGATGATGCTGTGATTTCAGTTTCTGAGGCTGGTGTGAAAGCACTCTTCAAGAGGGTGAATGGACAAAAAGTATCTGGCCCAGATGGGATACCTGGCCGAGTCCTAAGGACCTGAGCTGATCAACTGCTGGTGTGCTCACTGAGATATCTAACCTCTGGCCTTGGCAGTCTGAGGTAACCTCCTGCCTCAAACAGGCCTCGGTTTAACTGGTGCCTAAGAAGAACGAGGTAACCTGCCTGGATGACTATTGTCCAGAAGCACAATGGTGAAACGTTTTGAGAGGTTGGTGATGAAACATATCAACTCTTGCCTGAGACGTTACTTGTATCTACTCCAATCTGCCTACCGGAGTGACAGGTCCACTGCAGATGTAACTTCACTGGCTCTTCACTCAACCCTGGGCATCGGGGATGCATATATCAGCATGCTCTTTATCGACTACAGCTCAGCATTCAATACCATCAACCCCTCAAAACTAATTAATATCCTTCAAGACCTTGGCATCAATACCTCCTTGTGCAATTGCATCCTCAGTTTCCTCACTTGTCGACCCCAGTCACTTCAGATTGGCAACAACATCTCCTCCGCGATCTCCACTGGCAGAGGTGCACCACAAGGCTGTGTGCTCAGCCCCTTGCTCTAGTCATGTTACACTTACAGATGTGTGGCAAAGCATAGCTCCAATTCCATATTCAGGTTTGTTGATGATGCCTCCGTTGTTGGCTGAATCAAACATAGTGACGAATCAGCACATCAGAGAGACTGAAAACTTAGCTGAGTGGTGTCACACAACAGCTTCTCACTCAACGTCAGCAAAGCCAAGAAGGTGATTAACTTCAGGAGGAGGAAATTGAAGGTCCATGTTCCAGTTCTCATCAGGGTATCAGAGGTGGAGAGAGTCAGCAACTTTAAATTCCTCGGTGTATCATTTCAAAGAATCTGTCCTGCGTCCAGCGCACCAGTGCCATTATGAAGAAAGCATGATAATGCCTCTACTTCCTAAGAAATTGGCGAAGATTTGGCATGACATCTAGAACTTTGACAAACTTCTATATATTTGTGGTGTAGAGTATATTGACTGGCTGCACCACAGCCTGGTATGGAAACACCAATTCCCCTAAATGGAAAATCCTTCAAAAACTGATGGATATGGCCCAGTTTATCACAGTTAAAGCCCTCCCCACCATTGAGTACACCTACATGGAGCACTGCTGCAGGAAAGCAGCATTCTTCATCAAGGACCCTCCCATCCTCCAGGCCATGCTCTCTTCTCGCTGCTGCCATCAGGAAGGAGGTACAGGATCCTCAGAACCCACACCACCATGTTCAGTAACAGCTAGTACACCTCAACCATCAGGCTCTTTAACCAGAGGTGTACCTTCCCCTGACTCTACTCACCCCAACACTGAACTGTTCCCACAAACTACAGACGCACTTCATCTCATGTTCTTAATGTTCATTGCTTTATTATTACTATCATTATTATTATTGTTACTATTTCTCTTTTTCTTTGTTCTTTTTGTATTTGCAGAGCTTGTTGTCTTTTGTACATTGTTTGTCCACCCTGCTGGTGCAGTGATTCATTGATTCTATAATGGTTTGATTGCAGTGCACTCAAAGCGACAAGTACCAAATACTGGTCTTAAGGTGTTATACTTCATTGCATGCAGCATAAGGAATAAGGTGGATGATCTTGTCGTACAACTACAGATTGGCAGGTATGATATTGTGGCCATCACTGAGACGTGGCTAAAGGATGCATGTCTCTGGGAGTTGAACGTCCAAGGATACACGATGTATCGGAAGGGTAGGCAAGCAGGCAGAGGAGGTTGCGTGGCTTTATTGGTAAGAAATGATATCAAATCATTAGAAAGAGGTGACATAGGATCAGAAGGTGCGGAATCTTTATGGGTTGAGCTAAGAAATCACAGGGGTAAAAGGACCCTGATGGCAGTTATATACAGGCCTCCTAACAGCTGCAGTGATGTGGACTACAAATTACAACAGGAAATAGAAAAGGCTTGTCAAAAGGGCAGTGTTATGATAATTGTGGGGGATTTTAACATGCGAGTGGATTGGGAAAATCAGGTCGGCACTGGATCTCAAGAGAGAGAATTTGTAGAATGTCTGCGAGATGGCTTTTTAGAACAGCTTGTTGTTGAGCCCACTGGGGAATCGGCAGTACTGGATTGGGTATTGTGTAATGAACCAGAGGTGATTAGAGAGATTGAGGTGAAGGAACCCTTAGGAGGCAGTGATCATAACATGATTGAATTCACTGTGAAATTTGAAAAAGAGAAGCCGAAATCCGATGTGTCGGTATTTCATTGGAGTAAAGGAAATTATAGTGGCATGAGAGAGGAACTGGCCAAAGTTGACTGGAAAGGGACACTGGCGGGAAAGACGGCAGAGCAGCAGTGGCTGGAGTTTATGCGAGAAGTGAGGAAGGTGCAAGACAGATATATTCCAAAAAAGAAGAAATTTTCAAATGGAAAAAGGATGCAACTGTGACTGACAAGAGAAGTCAAAGCCAAAGTTAAAGCAAAGGAGAGGGCATACAAGGAAGCAAAAATTAGTGGGAAGATGGAGGATTGGGAAGTTTTTAAAAGCTTACAAAAGGAAACTAAGAAGGTCATTAAGAGGGAAAAGATGAACTATGAAAGGAAGCTAGCAAATAATATCAAAGAGGATACTAAAAGCTTTTTCAAGTATATAAAGAGTAAAAGACAGGTGAGAGTAGATATAGGACCGATAGAAAATGATGCTGGAGAAATTGTAATGGGAGATAAGGAGATGGCAGAGGAACTGAACAAGTATTTTGCATCAGTCTTCACTGAGGAAGACGTCAGCAGTATACCGGACACTCAAGGGTGGCAGGGAAGAGAAGTGTGCGCAGTCACAATTACAACAGAGAAAGTACTCAGGAAGCTGAATAGTCTAAGGGTAGATAATTCTCCCGGACCAGGTGGAATGCACCCGCGTGTTCTGAAGGAAGTAGCTGTGGAGATTGCGGAGGCATTAGCGATGATCTTTCAAAATTCGATAGATTCTGGCATGGTTCCGGAGGACTGGAAGATTGCAAATGTCACTCCGCTATTTAAGAAGGGGGCAAGGAAGCAAAAAGGAAATTATAGACCTGTTAGCTTGACATTGGTGGTTGGGAAGTTGTTGGAGTCGATTGTCAAGGATGAGGTTACGGAGTACCTGGAGGCATATGACAAGATAGGCAGAACTCAGCATGGTTTCCTTAAAGGAAAATCCTGCCTGACAAGCCTATTGCAATTTTTTGAGGAAATTACAAGCAGGCTAGACAAGGGAGATGCAGTGGATGTTGTATATTTGGAGTTTCAGAAGGCCCTTGACAAGGTACCGCACATGAGGCTGCTTAACAAGATAAGAGCCCGTGGAATTAGGGGAAAGTTACATACGTGGATAGAGCGTTGGCTGATTGGCAGGAAACAGAGAGTGAGAATAAAGGGATCCTATTCTGGTTGGCTGCCGGTTACCAGTGGTGTTCCACAGGGGTCCATGTTGGGGCTGCTTCTTTTTACATTGTACATCAACGATTTGGATTATGGAATAGATGGCTTTGTGGTTCAGTTTGCTGATGATACAAAGATAGGTGGAGGGGCCGGTAGTGCTGAGGAAACGGAGAGTCTGCAGAGAGACTTAGATAGATTGGGAGAATGGACAAAGAAGTGGCAAATGAAATACAATGTTGGAAAGTGTATGGTTCTGCACTTTGGCAGAAGAAATAAACGGGCAGACTATTATTTAAATGGGGAAAGAATTCAAAGTTCTGAGATGCAACGGGACTTGGGAGTCCTTGTGCAGGATTCCCTTAAAGTTAACCTCCAGGTTGAGTCGGTGGTGAAGAAGGCGAATGCAGTGTTGGCATTCATTTCTAGAGGAATAGAGTATAGGAGCAGGGATGTGATGTTGAGACTCTATAAGGCACGGGTAAGACCTCAATTGGAGTACTGTGGGCAGTTTTGGGCTCCTTATTTAAGAAAGGATGTGCTGACGTTGGAGAGAGTTCAGAGACGATTCACTGGAATGATTCCGGGAACGAGAGGGTTAGCATATGAGGAACGTTTGTCCGCTCCTGAACTGTATTCCTTGGAGTTTAGAAGAATGAGGGGAGACCTCATAGAAACATTTCGAATATTGAAAGGCATGGACAGAGTGGATGTGGCAAAATTGTTTCCCATGGCTGGGGATTCTAGTACGAGAGGGCATAATTTAAGGATTGAAGGGCGCCCTTTCAGAACAGAGATGCGAAGAAATTTTTTTAGCCAGAGAGTGGTGAATCTATGGAATTTGTTGCCACGGGCAGCAGTGGAGGCCAAGTCATTGGGTATACTTAAGGCAGAGGTTGATAGGTATCTGAGTAGCCAGGGCATCAAAGGTTATGGTGAGAAGGCGGGGGAGTGGGACTAAATGGGATATTGGATCAGCTCATGATAAAATGGCGGAGCAGACTCGATGGGCCGAATGACCGACTTCTGCTCCTTTGTCTTATGGTCTTATGGTTATTGGATTTATTGAGTATGCCTGCAAGAAAATGGATCTCAGGGTGTATATGGTGACATGTATTTATTTTGATAATACATTTACTTTAAACTTTGAACTTGCTAAGGACCTGAGGTCAGATGCCTTGCAATTCCTGTACCAGATAGTGATGCAGCTGATCGGGACACTCCCGATGGTGTTCCTGTAAAAACTGGCTTGAATGGGGAAATGGAAGCCTCACTTGCCTCAATGTCCTCATCAAGTGGAGACACTGCTGTGCTTGCTTGACTAAGGAGGTGGTGTTGAGGGACCAGGAGAGACCTGTAGTCTCTCGTCTGACCTGCATGCCCTGGTTTGAGTGGGTAGATCCATGCACTGTGTTGTTGTAATGGTGTTAAAACATCACACACTAATTCCGTTCGGAGCTGCAGGCTTGGATCCGAGTGAAGCTACCATGGGACAGAATCCTGAGGGAAATTCTATCGTGACAGATTCTGTTGTTTACTCTTTACCTGCACTTCACTTTCTCTGTACTGTTACACTCTGTTCTGCATTGTTATTGTTTTAACTTGTTCTGCCTTGATGCACGTTGATTTTGTAACTTGATCTATAAGAACAGATTGCAAGACCAGCTTTTCACCCTATCAGAATCAGAATCGGGTTTAATATCATTGGCATATGTCATGAAATTTGTTGTTTTATGGTAGCATTACATTGCAATTCCTAATAATAAAAACTATAAATAACAAGAAGTATATAACAAGAGTATTGTGTAAAAGTCAGGCACACACTGTTTATATAGCTAGGATGACTAAGACTTTTGCACAGTACTGTAGTAATTTTATGTATTGCACTGTACTGCTGCCAAAAAAATCAAATTTCATGACGTATGTGAGTGATGATAAACCTGATTCAGACACGGGTCTCTATTGTGGAAGGGGGTAGGGAGAGGGAAATCATGGTTGGGAAAAGGGGAAGGGAGAGGGGAGGGAGCAGGAAGCACCAGAGAGACATTCTGTAATGATCAATAAACCAATTGTTTGGAATCAAGTGACCTTGCCTGGTGTCTCAGGACTGGGTGTGTCACCCTACATATACACATACAGTATGCGCCTAAGACCTTAGCGCTGTGCTATATACAAATGTTAAATAAGAAGTCGTTCCTTTAGGTTGTCGTAGCCGAGGGATGTAGTAGGGACAAGCTCCCTTTGCCTATTAAATGCTCCCAATGGCGAGATCTCAAACAGCCTCTGACACCCAAACCCAGCTACTGGCCTTCACGTGCGTAACTCCAGAGCAGAGTTAGGCAAGTGTAGAGGGAAAAGAAAGATCAAGGCCACAAGGGAATTGGAAATATTGGTTAATCTTTATATTTTCTTGTGTCACTTTGCACCATCACTTGGAGTATTGTGAGCAGTTTTGGGTCCCTTAAGAAAAGACGTGCTGGCAGTGGAGGGAGTCCAAAGGAGGTTCATGAGAATGATTCTGGGCATGAAGGGGTTATTGTATGAGATGTGCTTGATTGTTCTGGGCCAGTACTTGCTGGGGTTTAGAAGAATGAGGGGAGATCTCATTGAAACCTATCGAATTTTGAAAGGCCTCGATAGAGTGGATGTGGAGAGGATATTTCCTATTGTGGAGGAGTCTGGGACCAGAGGGCCCATCCTCAGAATAGAGAGACGTTCACTCAGAACAGACATGGGCAGGAATTTCTTTAGCCAGAAGGTGGTGAATATGTGGAATTCATTGACATGGTTGGCTGTGGAGGCCAAGTCATTGGGCATATTTAAAGTGAAGATTGATAGATTCTTGATTAGTCAGAGTGTCAAAAGTTATGGGGAGGAGACTGGAGAATGGGATTGAGAGAGAAAATAAATCAGTCATGATGGAATGGTGGAGCTGACTTGATGGGTTGAATGGCCTCATAGTCATAGTCATAGTCATACTTTATTGATCCCGGGGGAAATTGGGTTTTCGTTACAATTGCACCATAAATAATAAATAGTAATAGAACCATAAATAGTTAAATAGTAATATGTAAATTATGTCAGTAAATTATGAAATAAGTCCAGGACCAGCCTATCGGCTCAGGGTGTCTGACTCTCCAAGGGAGGAGTTGTAAAGTTTGATGGCCACAGGCAGGAATGACTTCCTATGACACTCTGTGTTGCATCTCGGTGGAATGAGTCTCTGGCTGAATGTACTCCTGTGCCCACCCAGTACATTATGTAGTGGATGGGAGACATTGACCAAGATGGCATGCAACTTAGACAGCATCCTCTTTTCAGACACCACCGTGAGAGAGTCCAGTTCCATCCCCACAACATCACTGGCCTTACAAATGAGTTTGTTGATTCTGTTGGCCTAATTCCTTTCCTATAATTTATGGTCTAAATGTCCTTTGTAATAGCTGCCCAGACAGTGGTCAGAGGTCACTGCAAGGTATGTGGACAAGGCAAGCTTGCCGCAAGGACTGAGGTGGTCCGACAATCTATGTGAACTGATCTATATCCTGCCTCACTACCTACAACTCAAACTGTATGGCACCTGCAGGCTTGCTGATCACACTAACACACTCAAAATGCTGGAGGAACTCAGCAGGTCAGGAGGCTTCTGTGGAGAGAAATACACGGTTGCTGTATTGGGCCGGTCTGGATTCTGCAGATGCTGGAAATCTATTATTCCCCTCCATAGACGCTGCCTGGCCTGCTGAGTTCCTCCAGCATTTTGTGTGTGTGTTGCTCTGGATTTCCAGCATCTGCAGAATCGCTTGTGATACTAAATCACTTAAATGTTCATCCACGTCATTAATATGTGTGACAAAAATCATTAATATATATTACATTTCCCAATATATCTGGCTTTACTTTCTTCTCCCTACACTCCCATTAACTGCCCCCCTAGGATCCACTCACCTACACACGGAGGGTTGGGGTGGGGTGGGGTGCAATTTATTGCGCCAATTAACCCAGTAGTCTGCGCGCCTTTGGGACGTGTGAGAATCAGAATCCGGTGCAACGTCACTGCGTACAGTGTGGGGTGAGAGTTGTTGTTCTGCAGCCGCAGCACAGCTGCAATAAGAGTACAGTAAATAAGTAGTTCAAAAGGGGGTGGCGGGGTGGAGATTTGTCCCTACCAAAGGAGGTGTAAGGTGCTCCTTCCTTCTGCTAGCCTGCATCTCATCCTTGGGCAAGGTGTAGCACCTGCATAGCCCCTCCCCTGCACCTCACCCCCCGGATCAGGGTCACGTGAAGCCACGGGGACAGATGCTGGATGGGCGTATGAGCAGACGGTGCAGATCACAAGTCCAGGTGGACAATCTCTGAAGGGAGTATTGATAATGGCTGGGGTCACCCATCTTGTAAAGACACTGTCCAGAAGAAGGCAATGGCAAAGATTAAGGGAGCTAGGGCTTTACTCTTTGGAGAGAGGGAGGATGAGAGGAGACGTGATAGAGGTGTACAAGATAATAAGAGGAATAGATAGAGTGGATAGCCAGCGCCTCTTCCCCAGGGCACCACTGCTCAATACAAGAGGACATGGCTTTAAGGTAAGGGGTGGGAGGTTCAAGGGGGATATTAGAGGAAGGTTTTTTACTCGGAGAGTGGTTGGTGCGTGGAATGCACTGCCTGAGTCAGTGGTGGAGGCAGATACACTAGTGAAGTTTAAGACACTACTAGACAGGTATATGGAGGAATTTAAGGTGGGAACTTATATGGGAGACAGGGTTTGAGGGTCGGCACAACATTGTGGGCCGAAGGGCCTGTACTGTGCTATACTATTCTATGTTCTATGTTCTATCAAACCACTTCTGCAGAAGATTTTGTGTAGAACAACTATGATCAAGATGATAATCACCCACGTCATGATTGGAGTGCAACAATAAAGCAAAAAAATAGTGAGGTAGTGTTCATGGGTTCAATGTTCAGTCAGAAATCTGATAGTGGAGGGGAAGAAGCTGTTCCTGAATCACCGAGAGTGTGTCTTCAGGTTTATGAGTGATGGGGTCCTTAATGAAGATGTCGCCGTTTTGAGGCATCACCTTCTGAAGATGTCCTGACTGCTGGAGAGGCTAGTGCCCATGATGGAGCTGGCAGAGGTTACAGCTTTCTGCAGTGTTTTCCATTCCTGTACAGCGGCCTCTCCGTACCAGTTCGAATGCTCTTCACAGTACATCTGTAGATATCTGTGAGTGGCTTTGATGACATACAAGTCTCCTCGAACTCCTAATACAGGCACTGTTGTGTCTTGTTTCCTGCGCCACAGACTAGAACCTCAATGAGATCTTCCAAAATACACACACACACACACACACACACACACACACACCCCACACACACACACACACACACACACACACACACACACACACACACACCCCCCACACAAACACACACACACACACACACACTCACTCACTTGTGCCTGCACACACACTCACACACGCCTGCACAGACAGACACACACACACACACATGCACACCTGCACAGACAGACAGACAGACACACACACACACACACACACACAAAAACCATCAGTATCAGGTGGTGCTGTGTGACAGCGGCTCTATCAGATGTTATGACACTGCTCAAACACCAAGCTTAGGGATACAATCTCACCAACAGACTCATCACAGTGTGACTGCTCACCTCTTTAGACCTGTTCCCAAACAAGTCTAATGTCAACAAATACCAGGGTAGTGTAGTGGTTAGCGTGACCCTATTACAGATCAGGACATCAGAGTTTCGCGTTCAATTCGGTATCCTCTGTAAGAAAGTTTGTGCGTTCTCCCCGTGACAGCGTGGGGTTCCTCCACTTTCCTCCCGCAGTCCAAAGATGCACCGGTTAGCAGTTAATTGGTCATTGCAAATTGTCCCGTGATTAGGCTAGGGTTAAATTGGTGGGTTGCTGGGTGGTGATGCTCATTAGGCCAGAAGGATCTGTTCTGTGCTATATCTCTAAATAGATAGATAGATAAACAAACAAACAAACATCTCTCCGACAGGCCGACCACAATGTAACTGCTCACTTCTTTAAGTACTTGTTCCCAACAGGTCTAATGGCAACAAATATTTCAAAAAACTGAAGATTTGGAACACATGAGATTCTGCAGACGCTGGAAATCCAGAGTGACACACACAAAATGCTGGAGCAACTCAGCAGTTCAGGCAGCATCTATGGAGAGAATAAACAGTCAATGGTTCCAGTCTGAGGCAGCTCGCCAATCTTTGGCCCCCACTGGATACTCAGCTCTGACCTGTTTCTTCAACAGCGGACATACTCTGGTACATCCCCTCGACAGGCAGGCTAAACCAGGCGAGGGTAGCTGGGTGAGACAGGCACGTGCCCATCCTAGCATGTGAAGTCAGCTCTGGCGGACTGGGCTGATGAGAACAAACTGAGATCCAACGGCCAACAAGGTGGTTCTTCAATGCTCTACCAAAAGCAAAGACTATGACAAGGCACAGGACAGGTCATGGTCATTCCATGCAACAAGGAAGACCCTAGTTATGATGACTGCTCATACCACTGGATGTGATTTTCGAGGTTGAGAGAGTGGAATCAGCCCAAAGAAATGGCTTTTCCACTGAAAAAAATCCTTCCCGCACAGTTTTCCTGTCATCGTCAGATATGATAGACAACCACCAATATTACTGCCTTTGAAAAGTTTGACAAAGAGTGATGCAACACAGCAGAAACACAAAGTGTTTCAGGGACATGATCGAAAACGTCTGACTATAGCAGAGAAACTGGATGAAAACTCCAGGAAAGCCGAACTTTCCTGTATCCCAGTTGCTCGTGACCTTCAGTATCATAGTGAAAACAGCCAAGATTCACTATGTACACACAAGAGATTCTGCAGATGCTGGAAATCCTGAGAAACACTTACAAAATGCTGGAGAAATTTGGCGGGCCCGTAAGACCATAAAATGTAGGAGCAAAATTAGGCCATTCAGCGCACCAAGTCTGCTCCACCAGGCAGCATCTATGAATAGTCAACATTTTGGGCCAAGAGCCTTCATCGGGACTGGAAAGGAGGGGGGAAAATGCCAGAATAAAAAGGTGGGGGACAGAAAAGACAAGTTGGAGGGTGATAGGTGAAGCCAGGTTGGTGGGGGATGAGGGATGAAGTAAGAAGCTGGGAGGTAATAGGTGGAAAAGGCAAACTGTTCGAGAAGAAGGAGTGGAGAGTGGACCATAGGAGAAAGGGAAGGAGGAGGAGCAGGAGGTGAAATGCAGGTGAAGAGAAGAGATAAGAAGACAGAGTAGGGAATTGAAGAAGAGGGAAGGGCAGAGGGGAAAAGATTCCCAAAGTTGGAGAAATTGACTTTCATGCCTTCGGGTTGGAGGCTACCCAGGTGGAATTTGAAGTGTTGCTTCCCCAACCTGAGAGTGTCCTCATCATGGCAGAAGAGGACACCATGAACAGACATGTCAGAACAAGAACGGAGATAGGAATTAAAAAGATTGGCCGTCGGAAAATCCTGCTTCTTGTGGATGGAGCAGAGGTGCCTAAGAAAGTGGTCCCCTGATCGAAGCAGCACACACAAAATGCCGGAGGAACTCAGCAAGCCAGGCAACATCTACGGAAAAACGTACAGTCTCGGCCTGATGTTCTCTTGTTTGTGATCGGTCCCCTGATCTATTTGTTTTTAAGTTACTCCGCACCCACACCCACCCACCATCCTGTGCCTTCCTGAATGACATTACTGAGCCTCTCTAATGGAGTGTGGAGCAGGGAGGCTACAGTGGGCAGCACCCGGTCCCTGGGAGGGCCCAAAACCACAATCAGTGGCATAGAATCACGAGTGCAGTTAGTTGATAGACAGCTAACTCACAGCAATGAAGGGGATATAACAAATAGCTCTGACAAAACCATCGCAGAAACCAGAATCCAAAATCCCTCAACTCATTATTCCCAGTGTTTACTTCCATTCCATACGCTTGTATATTAGTGGATGTGGAAGCTTTATCTATGCATAATTCATTTGTAGATTTTGTTCTTATTTTCCTAAATTTTTGAATGTTATGTGTACTACTGTGCTTTACATCCTGGTCCAGGGAAACATCTCGTTTGGCAGTATACAAGTATCTAGTTAAATGACAACAAACTTGACTTGGACTTGGACTTTAGAGAGGGTGCAGAGGAGATTTTACCGAGATTAGAGAACATGTCTTTGATGAGAGGTTGAATGAGCTAGGTTTTTCTCTTGTCAGTGATAGTAAACGTGATTGTGATTCCATCCATGACCCTGTTGGAATGCCTTTTAAATATTACAATTGTGCCTGCCTCAACCACTTCCTCTGTCAGCTGATTTCACATTTGCACCACTCTCTGTGGAAAATTTGTCCCTTGGGTCCATTTTAAATCTTTCCCTTCTAACCTTAGACCTATGGCCTTTTCCCCTCTAACCTTAGACCCATGACCTTTTCCCCTCCAACCTTAGACCCATGGCCTTTTCCCCTCTAACCTTAGACCCATGGCCTTTTCCCCTCTAACCTTAGACCCATCCCCTTTTCTCTTCGGCTCCTCAAGCCTGGGAAAAAGAACTCTGCCCATAATGATTGTACAAACTTCTATCAATTCACACCTCACCCTCCTGCACTTCAGCCTATCTAGTCTCTCCATATAACTCAAGCCCTCCAGTTCTGGTAAGATCCTAATGAATCTCTTCCCTACATTTACCTCTCAGGTAATGACATCCTTTCTGTAGCTGGGAGACCAGAACTGCACACTTTATTCCAAGTATGGTCTCACCCTTGTCTTGTGTAATTGTAACATAATGTCTCAACTATTCCACTCAGTGCAGAGGAGGTTCACTAGGATGATGCAAGGATTGGAGCATTTCCATTGTAAGGAGAGATTTCAGTTGTTTTTCTAGGAGACAGGGAGGCTTTGGGGTACTTGATGAGGGGTTACAAAATTAGGAGCAGATAGATAAGAACAAATCTGCCATTTGATCTTTCTTATTCCTAAATTATTCTTAAATCAATCAAGCAAGAAGGTGATCGGAGATGAAGAGGGTTGGTAACTTGGCGTTATCATTTCAGAGGGTCTGTCTGGGACCAGCGTGTCAGCGCTTCTACTTTGTTAGAAGTTTCTGCAGATTTGGCATGTCATCTCAAACTTTTATAGATGCACCGTGGAGAGTATCCTGACTGGTTGCATCACAGTCTGGTATAGAGACACCAAAGCCTACAAAAAGTAATGAATACAGCCCTGTCCATCATAAGAAAACCCCTCCCCACTATTGAGCACATCTACACAGGGCACTCCACAGGAAAGCAGCGTCCATCGAGGACCTCCACCATCCCGGACATTCCCTCCTCGCTACTACCATTGGGAAGGAGGTACAGGAGCCTCAAAACCCAAATACCAGCTCAGGGACAGTTATTACCCCTTCAACTATCAGTCTCTTGAACCAGAGGAGATAACTTTGCTCTCCATAACTCTGAACTGATCACTGAACACAACCTATAGCCTTAATTTCAAGAACTCTACAGTTCATGTTTACAGTGTTATTCATTTACTAAGTTATTTTTTATTATTTATTTTTGTATTTGCGCAGTTTGTCTTCTTCTGCACGTTGGTTGTCAGTTTTTGCCTGTGTGCAGTTTTCATTGATTCTGTTGCAATCAGTGATGTAGGATGAGCTCAGGGCATGGATCAACACATGGAATTATGATATTGTAGTCAGTAGTGAGACTTGGGTGCAGGAAGGGCAGGACTGGTAGCTCAGTATTCCGGGGTTCTGTTGTTTTAGATGCAACAGAACGGGGGGGGGGGGTGGCATTACTAGTCATGGAAAATGTCACGGCAGTGCTCAGTCAGGACGGATTGGAGAACCCATCTAGTAGGCACTATGTGTGAAACAGAGGAATAAGAAAGGTATAACCACGTTAATGGGGCAGGGGCTATATTACAGACCACCCAACAATCAGTGGGATTTAGAGAAGTCACAAACTGCAGCAAGAAATATAATGCAGTTATGGTAGGTGATGTTAACTTTCCACATGCTGACTGGGACTCCCACACAGCAAAAGGACTAGATGGGATAGAGTTGTCGTGTCTGTTCAGGAAAGTTTCCTTCATCAGTACATAGAACTCCCAATGAGAGAGTGTGATACTTGATCTGCTATTAAGGAATGAGACAGGACAGGTGACAAAAGTTTGTGTAGGGGAATATTTCGCATCTAGTGATTATAATACCATTAGTTTTAAAGTAAATATGGAAAAGAAGATAGGTCTGGTCTGCGAGTTGAGATTCTAAATTGGAGAAAGGCCAATTTTGATGGTATCAGAAAGAATCTATGGATTGGTGCAGGCTGCTATCTGGCAAAAGTGTACTTGGTAAGTGGGAGGCCTTCAAAAGTGAAATTTTGAGGGTACAAAGCTTGTATGTCCCTGTCAGAGTAGAAGATAAAGTTAACCTTGATCTTAAAGAAATATTGAGGCCCTGGTTAAAAAAAAGGAGGTGCATAGCAGGTATAAGCAGGCAGAAACTAATGAGGCATTTATGGAGTACAAGAAATTCAAGAGAACACTTAAAGAAAGAAATCAGGAGGACTGAAAATTGCCCTAGTAGAAAAGGTGAAGGAGAATCTTAAGGAATTCTATAGATATGCTAAGAGCAAAAGAATTGCAAGGGTCAAATTTTGTTGTCTGGACGATTAGAATGGCTATCCATGCATGGAGCCATAAGAGATGGGGGAGATATCAAGAGTATTTTTTTGCATCTGTATATACTCAGGAGATGGACACTATAGTGTCCATACAACTGAGGCAAAGCAGCGTCAACTTCATGGATCCTGTATAGATTACAGAGGAGGAGAAAAGATCATAGGATTTGACCTGGAGTGGAGCCATGATTCGATGAAGTCCGGGGTGAGACCAAAGGAGGATCAGCAAAGGAGAAACCATGAGCTCCATCTTGTACACATTAGACTCTTTCATTAAAATTGGCCCTTTTCTTTTTTTTGTTCTTTCTTTACTAACCCTTAGTCAAATTAAGAATGATAAAGCTAAATCTTTTAGCTGTATGCAGTGTACTATCTGTTACTAGAAACATAGAAACACAGAAAACCTACAGAACAATACAGGCCCTTTGGCCCACAAAGCTGTGCCGAACATGTCCTTACCTGAGAAACTACCTAGGGTTACCCATAGCCCTCTATTTTTCTAAGCTCCATGTATCTGTCCAGGAGTCTCTTAAAAAACCCTATTGTATCCGCCTCCACCACCATTGCCGGCAGCCCATTCCACGCACTCACCACTCTATGCGTAAGAAACTTACCCCTGACATCTCCTCTGGACCTACTTCCAAGCACCTTAAAACTGTGTCCTCTTGTGCTAGCCATTTCAGCCCTGGGAAAAAAGCCTCTGACTATCCACACGATCAATGCCTCTCATCATCTTATACACCTCCATCAGGTCACCTCTCATCCTCCATCGCTCCAAGGAAAAAAGGCCGAGTTCACTCAACCAATTCTCATAAGGCATGCTCCCCAATCCAGGCAACATCCTTGTAAATCTCCTCTGCACCCTTTCTATAGTTTCCATATCCTTCCTATAGTGAGGTGACCAGAACTGAGCACAATACTTCAACTGAGGTCTGACCAGGGCCCTATATAGCTGCAACATTAACTCTTGGCTCCTAAACTCAATCCCACGATTAATGAAGACCAATGCACCATATGCCTTCTTAACCACAGAGTCAAACTGCACAGCAGCCTTGAGTGTCCTATGGACTCAGATCCCAAGATCCCTCTGATCCTCCACACTGCCAAGAGTCTTACCATTAATACTATATTTTGTCATCATATTTGGCCTACCAAAATGAACCACCTCACAGTTATCTGGGTTGAACTCCATCTGCCACTTCTCAGCCCAGTTTTGCAGGCTATCAATGTTCTGCTGTAATCTCTGACAGCCCTCCACACTATCCACAACACCCCCAACCTTTGTGTCATCAGCAAATTTACTAACCCATCCCTCCACTTCCTCATCCAGGTCATTTATAAAAATCACAAAGAGTAGGTGTTCCAGAACAGATCCCTGAGTCACCCCGCTGGTGACCGAACTCCATGCAGAATATGACCCGCCTACAACCACTCTTTGCTTTCTGTGGGCAAGCCAGTTCTGGATCCACAAAGCAATGTCCCCTTGGATTCCATGCCTCCTTACTTTCTCAATAAGCCTTGCATGGGGTACCTTATCAAATGCCTTGCTGAAATCCATATACACTATATCTACTGCTCTACCATCATCAATGTGTTTAGTCACATCCTCAAAAAATTCAATCAGGCTCGTAAGGCATGACCTGCCTTTGACAAAGCCATGCTGACTATTCCTAATCATATTATGCCTCTCCAAATGTTCATAAATCCTGCCTCTCAGGATCTTCTCTATCAACTTACCAACCACTGAAGTAAGACTCACTTGTCTATAATTTCCTGGGCTATTTCTACTCCCTTTCTTGAATAATGGAACAAGATCCACAATTCGCCAAACCTCTGGAACCTCTCCTGTCCCCATTGATGATGCCAAGATCATCGTCAGAGGCTCAGCAATCTCTTCCCTCACCTCCCACAGTAGCCTAGGGTACATCTCGTCCGGTCCCAGTGACTTATCCAACTTGATGTTTTCCAAAAGCTCCAGCACATTCTCTTTCTTCATATCTACATGCTCAAGCTTTTCAACCTGCTGTATGTCATCCCTATAATCGCCAAGATCCTTTTCTGTAGTGAATACTGAAGCAAAATACTCATTAAGTACCTCTACTATCTCCTCTGGTTCCATACACACTTTTACAGTGTCACACTTGATTTGTCCTATTCCCTCACGTCTTATCCTCTTGCTCTTAACGTATTTGTAGAATGCCTTGGGGTTTTCCTTAATCCTGTCCGCCAAGGCCTTCTCATGGCCCCTTCTGGCTCTCCTAATTTCTTTCTTGAGCTCCTTCCTGCTAGCCTTATAATCTTCTAGCTCTCTATCATTACCTAGCTTTTTGAACCTTTCGTAAGCTCTTCTTTTCCTCTTGACCAGATTTACAACAGCCTTTGCACACCACGGTTCCTGTACCCTACCATCCTTTCCCTGTCTCATTGGAACGTACCTACGCAGAACTCCACACAGAAGATTCCCGGAACATTTGCCACATTTCTTCCGTACATTTCCCTGAGAACATCCGTTTCTAATTTATGCTTCCAAGTTCCTGCCTGATAGCCTCATATTTCCCCTTATTCCAATTAAACGCTTTCCTAACTTGTCTGTTCCTATCCCTGTCCGATGCTATGGTAAAGGAGATAGAGTTGTGATCACTATCTCCAAAATGCTCTCCCACTGAGAAATTTGACGCCTGATTGGAGCAGGGGGAATTTCATGGCATTTATTTGCAACAGGGTAACGAGTCCTGCAGCATCCATACAAACAGGGGGTTTGGGGTGGGCTCATGCCTTGATCTCACACGTTTGGTGGGTCTGGAGATTGTTTTCCTTGAACTTACACAGCCAATGAAAACAGAGTGTTTCATAAACAACAAGCACAAAACATTGGAGGAACTCAGCAGGTCTGGCAGCATTTATGGAAATGAATAAACAGTCAACCATATTGGCCGAGACTCATCTTCAGGACTGAAAAGGAAGGAGGAAGATGCCAGAGTGAAAAGATGAGGAGAGGGGTAGGAGGATTACTGGAAGGTGATAGGTGAAGATAGGTAGGTGGGGAAAATAAAGGGCAGGAGAGGAGAGTGGACATGGGAGAAAGGGAAGGAGGAGGGGATCCAGGAGGAAGTGATAGGAGATGAGAAGAGGTAAAAGGCCAGAATGGGGAATAGAGAAAGAGAGTAGGAGAAGGGTACCAGAAGAAGAAATCGTTATTCAAGCCATCGGTTGGAAGCTACCCAGATGTTTCTCCTCCACTCTGAAGGTAGCCTCACCTTGGAGCAAGAGGAGGTCATGGGCCAACATGCCAGAACAGGAATGGGAATCAGAATCTAAATGTTTGGCCACTGGGAAGTTCTGTTTTTGGCGGATGGAGCAGAGGTGCTCGACTGAATAACTGTGGTTAACTGGATTAGCAAATTTGCAGATGACACCAAGATTGGGAGTGTTGTGGACAGCAAATAAGACTATCAGAGATTGCAGCAGGATGTGGACCAACTAGAAAAATGGGCTGAGAAATGGCAGATGAAATTTAATGCAAAGAAGTGGAAGATTTTACACTTCAGGAGGACCAACCAGAGTAGGTCTTACACAGTGAACAGAAGGGCACCGAGGAGTGCCATGGAACCAAGGGACCAGAAAATACAGGTCCGTAATTCATTGAAAGTGGTGTCACAGGTAGATGGGGTCGTAAAGAAAACTCTTGGCACATTGGCCTTCGTAAATCAAAGTATTAAGTGCAGGATATGGGATGTTATGTTGAAATTGTATAAGACAATGGTGAGGCCTAACTTGGAGTATTGTGTGCAGTTTTGGTCACTTACATACAGGAAAGATGTAAGTAACATTGAAAGATTACAGAGAAAATTTACAAGGATGTTGCCATATCTGGAAGATCTGAACATAAGGATAGATTGAATAGGTTTGGACTTCATTCCTTGGAACGTTGAAGATTGAGAGGAGATTTGATAGGGGTATACAAAATTATGAGGGGCATAGATAGGGTAAATGAAAGCAGAATTTTTCCACTGAGGTTGGATGGGACTACAATCAGAGGTCATAGGTTAAAGGTGAAATGTGAAAGTTTAAGGGAAACATAAGAGGAAACTTCTACACTCAGACGGTTGTGAAAGTGTGGAATGAGCTGCCGATGCAAGTGGTGCATATGAACCTGATTTCAATATTTAAGAAAAGTTTGGATAGGCTCATGGATAGTAAGGGTGCGGAGGGCTATGGTCCTGCTGCAGGTTGATGAGAGTAGACAGTTTAAATGTTTTGGCATGGTCTAGATAGGCTGAAGGGCCTGTTTCTATGATGTCCTTTTCTATGACTCTATTTCTTTGTTTGACTGTGATTGCCAGCAAGAAAATAAATTTCAGGGTAGTATATGGTGACGTGTACGGCCATAAGATCATAAGATGTAGGAGCAGAATTAGGCCATTTGGCCATCAAGTCTGCTCCATTTCATCATGGTTGATCATGCTAGAGGGAACATCACACTGGACCATTGCTACACCACCATCAAGAATGCCTAGGGACTCTCCAGGAGGCCCTCATGGCGTGAGATACTCTTTGGCTTTGCTCCATTCCCTTTACCTCTTTTACCTGTAACCACCCTTATTTACAATATCTATACCTACACTACAGGGTTTATACTACAGATGTATCTTTGAACTTCGATTTTAACTTACTGAAAATGCTGACCAGAGGACGAGAAGTTAAAAATGGGAAAGATTCCGGCGGGAACGGGAAAAAAGATGGCGATCCTAAAGCATCTAAGCACATTCCATTAACTTTTGAAACAATGTTGAAACTTCTGGAGGATACACTTAACCAAAGAATGCCTACCATGCTATTCCACGCCCTCACTTCGGGAAGTCTGATCACCTGGCTGTACTTCTACTCCCTGAGTATAGGCAGAGACTGAAGACTGCAGCACCAGTAGGGAAGACTAAGAAGGTTTGGACAAGGGAAGCACAGGAGCGCCTACAGGACTGCTTTGAATTGGTGGACTGGACTGTATTCAGGGATTCATCTTCGAATCTGGATGAATATGCTGCAGTTGTTACTGACTTCATCAAAACCTGTGTGGACGAGTGGGTGCCTACAAAGACTTGCTGTACATTCCCAAACCAAAAGCCGTGGATAAACCAGAAGGTACATCGTCTGCTGAAGGCTAGATCTGTGGCAACCCAGGCCTGTACCAGAAAACCATGGATGATTTGCGGAGGGCTGTTTCAAGGGCGAAGAGACAATTTTGCATGAGGTTAGAGGCGACATCGGATATACGACAACTCTGGCAGGGTTTGCAAGACATTACTTCCTATAAAGCGAAACCCAATAGCATGAATGGCAATCACTACCAGATGAACTCAATGCCTTCTTTGCCCACTTTGAAAGGGAAAATATAACTACAGCTGTGAAGATTCCTGCTGCACCTGATGTCGCTGTGATTTCTTTCTCAGAGGCCGATGTTAGGCTGACTTTAAAGAGAGTGAACCCTCACAAGGTGGAAGGTCCCGATGGAGTACCTGGTAAGGCTCTGAAAACCTGTGCCAACCAACAAGGGGGAGTATTCAAGGACATTTTCAACCTCCCACTGCTACAGGCGGAAGTTCCAACTTGCATCAAAAAGGCAACAATTATACCAGTGCCTAAGAAGAATAACGTGAGCTGCCTTAGTGACTATTGCATGGTAGTACCCACATCTACAGTGATGAAATGCTTTGAGAGGTTGGTCATGACTAGATTGAACTCCTGCCTCAGCAAGGACCTGGACCCATTGTAATTTGCCTATCGCCACAATAGGTCAACGGCAGACGCAATCTCAATAGCTCTGCACATGGCTTTAGACCACCTGGACAACACCAGCACCTATGATGCTGTTCATCGACTATAGCTCAGCATTTAATGCCATCATTCCCACAACCCTGATTGAGAAGTTGCAGAACCAGGACCTCTGTACCACCCTCTGTAATTGGATCCTTGACTTCCTAACCAGAAGACCACACTCTGTGTGGATTGGCGATAATATCTCCTCCTTGTTGACGATCAACACTGGCGCACCTCAGGGGTGTGTGCTTAGCCTACTGCTCTTCTTTCTCTATACCCATGACTGTGTGGCTAGGAATAGCTCAAATACCATCTATAAATTTGCTGATGATACAACCATTGTTGGTAGAATCTCAGATGGTGGCGAGAGGGCGTACAGGAGTGAGATATGCCAACTAGTGGAGTGGTGTCGCAGCAACAACCTGGCACTCAATGTCAGTAAGACGAAAGAGCTGATTGTGGACTTCAGGAAGGGTGAGATGAAGGAACACATACCAATCTTCATAGAGGGATCAGCAGTGGAGAGAGTGAGCAGTTTCAAGTTTCTGGGTGTCAAGATCTCTGAGGATCTAACCTGGTCCCAACATATCGATGTAGTTATAAAGAAGGCAAGACAGTGACTACACTTCATCAGGAGTTTGAAGAGATTTGGCATGTCAACAAATACATTCATAAACTTCTATAGTTGTACTGTGGAGAGCATTCTGACAGGCTGCATCACCGTCTGGTACGCGGGGGCTACTGCACAGGACTGAAAGAAGCTGCAGAAGGTTGCAAATCTAGTCAGCTCCATCTTGGGTACTAGTCTACAAAGTACCCAGGACATCTTCAAGGAGCGGTGACTCAGAAAGGCAGCGTCCATTATTAAGGACCTCCAGCACCCAGGGCATGCCCTTCTCTCACTGTTACCATCAGGTAGGAGATACAGAAGCCTGAAGGCACACACTCAGCGATTCAGGAACAGCTTCTTCCCCCCTGCCATCCGATTCCTAAATGGACATTGAACCCGTGAACACCACCTCACTTTTCTTAATATATAGTATTTCTGTTTTTGCACGATTTTAATCTATTCAATATACATATACTGTAATTGATTGATTTATTTATTTTATTACTATTATTATTATTTTATTTTGTGTTTTCTTTTTTATTATGTATTACATTGAACTGCTGCTGCTAAGTTAACAAATTTCACGTCACATGCCGGTGACGATAAACCTGATTCTGATCCTGATTTTCCTCTCAGCCCCAATCTCCTGCCTTCAGCCCATGACCCTTCATGCCCTGACAATCAAAAATCTATCAAACTCTGTCTTAAATATACATTTGGCCACCACAGCTGCCTGTGGTAAAGAATTCCACAGAGTCACCACTCTCTGGCTAAAGAAATTCCTCCTCATCTCCTTTCTAAAAGGATGCCCCTCTATTCTGAGGCTGTGTCCTCTGGTCTTAGACTCCCCCACCCTAGGAAACATCCTCTCCAAATCCACTCTATCAAGGCCTTTCAGCATTTAATAGGTTTCAATGAGGTCATCCTTCATTCTTCTGAATTCTAGTGAATATGGGGGATTATTGATAAGTTCGTGGCCTAAGGTAGAAGAAGTCAGTTTTAGAAAACCTAGCCATTTATTTTTCAACATAGTCCCCTCCTACATGTACACACTTAGTCCAGCGGTCGTGGAGCATACAGATCCCTTCTCTGTAGAAGTGGTCCACAGCAGGGGTGATTGATAAGTTTGTGGCCCAAGGTAGAAGGAGATGAGTTATTATCTTCAAGCTTTCTGCATTATCACTCAAAGAGTTGATCTGCACGTGCATGTAACGTGAGCGTCTTGGACCTCCAGGTGGTCCATAGCAGGGGCGATTGATAAGTTTGTTGGCTAAGGTAGAAGGAGATTAGTTATACTGTCCTCATTACAAGCACATGCAGTTCAACTCTTCGAGTGAAAATGCAGAAACTTTGAAGTTAATAACTCATCTCCTTCTACCTTGGGCCACAAACTTATCAATCACACCTCGTACAGACCCAGAGCCATCAAGTCCTCTTCATCTGACAAGCTGTTCAGTCCTGGAATAATTTTGTGAACCTCCTCTGAACTCTCTCCAATTTCAGCACATCCTTTCTTAGATAAGGGGCCCAGAACTGCTCACAATACTCTAATTGAGGCCTCACACGGTGCTTTATAAAGTTTCACATTACATCCTTGCTTTTATATCCTGGTCCTCCTGAAACAAATGCGAACATTGCATTTGCCTTCCTCACCACAGACTGAACCTGCAAATTAACCTTTAGGGAATCCTGCACAAGGACTCCCAAGTCCCTCTGCACCTCAGTTTTTTGTATTTTCTCTCCATTTCGAGAATAATCAACCCTTTCATTTCTTATACAAAAGTGAATGACCATACACTTCCCAACATTGTACTCCATCTGCCATTTCTTTGCCCGTTCTCCTAATCTGTCTGTGACCTTCTGTAGTCTCCCTACTTCTTTCTCCAAAAACTACAGCTTGCAAAAGTTTGGGCACCCCTGGTCAATATTTCTGTTACTGTGAATAGTTAAGTGAGTAGAAGATGAACTGATCTCCAAAAATCATAAAGTTAAAGATGAAACATTCTTTTCAACATTTTAAGCAAGATTAGTGCATTATAAAAACGCAAACACGAGGAAACCTGCAGATGCTGGAAATTCAAGCAACACACATCAAAGTTGCTGGTGAACACAGCAGGCCAGGCAGCATTTCTAGGAAGAGGTGCAGTCGATGTTTCAGGCCGAGACCCTTCGTCAGGACTAACTGAAAGAAGAGCTAGTAAGAGATTTGAAAGTGGGAGGGGGAGATCCAAAATGATAGAAGACAGGAGGGGGAGGGATGGAGCCAAGAGCTGGACAGGTGATTGACAAAAGGGATACGAGAGGATCATGGGACAGGAGGCCAAGGGAGAAAGAAAAGGGGGAGGGGGGAAGCCCAAAGGATGGGCAAGGGGTTTAGTGCCCCACCTCCCCCTCGTACCCCATCCGTTATTTATTTATTTATTTATTTGTATACACACATTCTTTTTCTCTCTCTCCTTTTTCTCCTTCTGTCCCTCTCACTCTACCCCTTGCCCATCCTTTGGGCTTCCCCCCTCCCACCTTTTCTTTCTCCCTAGGCCTCCTGTCCCATGATCCCCTCATATCCTCCTTGCCAATTACCTGTCCAGCTCTTGGCTCCATCCCTCCCCCTCCTGTCTTCTCCTATCACTTTGGATCTCCCCCTCCCCCTCCCACTTTCAAATCTCTTACTAGCTCTTCCTTCAGTTAGTCCTGATGAAGGGTCTCGGCCTGAAACGTCGACTGTACTTCTTCCTATAGATGCTGCCTGGCCTGCTGCGTTCACCAGCAACTTTTATATTTATTAGTGCATTATTTTTGTTTTGTACAATTTTAGAGTGAAAAAAAAGGAAAGGAGCACTATGCCAAAGTTTGGGCACCCCAAGAGATTTGCACTCTCAGATAACTTTTACCAAGGTCTCAGACCCTAATTAGCTTCTTAGGGCTATGGCTTGTTCACAGTCATCATTAGGAAAGGCCAGGTGATGCAAATTTCAAAGCTTTATAAATACCTTGACTCTTCGAACCTTGTCCCAACAATCAGCAGCCATGGGCTCTTCTAAACAGCTGCCTAGCACTCTGAAAATTAAAATAAATGATGCCCACAAAGCAGGAGAAGGCTATAAGAAGATAGCAAAGCGTTTTCAGGCAGCCGTTTCGTCAGTTCGCAATGTAATTAAGAAATGGCAATTAACTGGAATGGTGGAGGTCAAGTTGAGGTCTGGCAGACCAAGAAAACTTTCCCAGAGAATTGCTCGTAGGATTGCTAGAAAGGCAAATCAGAACCCCCGTTTGACTGCAAAAGACCTTCAGGAAGATTTAGCAGACTCTGGAGTGGTGGTGCACTCTTCTACTGTGCAGTGACACCTGCACAAATATGACCTTCATGGAAGAGTCATCAGAAGAAAACCTTTCCTGCGTCCTCACCACAAAAATCAGCAGCAGAAGTTTGCAAAGGAACATCTAAACAAGCCTCACACATCAAAGTTGCTGGTGAACGCAGCAGACCAGGCAGCATCTGTAGGAAGAGGTGCAGTCGACGTTTCAGGCCGAGACCCTTCGTCAGGACTAACTGAAGGAAGAGTGAGTAAGGGATTTGAATCTCCATAATTCCTGTTGTTTGCATCTAAACAAGCCTGATGCATTTTGGAAACAAGTCCTGTGGACTGATGAAGCTAAAATAGAATTTTTTGGCCGCTATGAACAAAGGTACGTTTGGAGAAAAAAGGGTGCAGAATTTCATGAAAAGAACACCTCTCCAACTGTTAAGCATGGGGGTGGATCGATTATGCTTTGGGCTTGTGTTGCAGCCAGTAGCACGGGGAACATTTCACTGGTAGAGGGAAGAATGAATTCAATTAAATACCAGCAAATTCTGGAAGCAAACATCACACCATCTGTAAAAAAGCTGAAGATGAAAAGAGGATGGCTTCTACAACAGGATAATGATCCTAAACACACCTCAAAATCCACAATGGACTACCTCAAGAGGCGCAAGCTGAAGGTTTTGCCATGTCCCTCATAGTCCCCCAACATAAATATGATCGAAACTCTGTGGATAGACCTCAAAAGAGCAGTGCATGCAAGACAGCCCAAGAATCTCTCAGAACTAGAAGCCTTTTGCAAGGAAGAATGGGCAAAGATCCCCCAAACAAGAATTGAAAGATTCTTAGCTGGCTCCAGAAAGCATTTACAAGCTGTGATACTTGCCACAGGAGGTGTTATGATGTACTGACCATGCAGGGTGCCCAAACTTTTGCTTCGGGCCCTTTTCCTTTTTTGTTATTTTGAAACTGTAAAAGATGGAAATAAAAAAAGTAAACTTGTTATTTCTTCAAAGAATTCCAACAGATTTATCAGGCAAGTTTTTCCCTTGAGGAAACCATGCTGACTATAGCCTATTTTATCATGTGCCCCCAAGTACCCTGAGACCTCACCCTTAATAATTGACTCCAACATCTTCCCATCCACTGAGGTCAGAATAACTAGCCTATGGTTTCCTTTTTTCTGCCTCTCTCCCTTCTTGAAGAGGGGAGTGACATTCGCAATTTTCCATTCTTCCAGAACTATTCCAGAATCTAGTGACTTGTGAAAGATCATTACTAATGCCTCCACAATTGCTTCAGCCATCTCTTTAAGAACCCCGGGGTTTACACCATCTTGTCGAGGTGACTTATCCATTTTCAGACCTTTCAGTTTCCCAAGAACCTCCTCTCTCGTTATGGTGACTCCGCACACTTTATGGCCCCCTGACACCTGGAACTTCCACCATACTGCTAGTGTGTTCCACAGTAAAGGCTGATGCAAAATATTTACCCAGTTCATTTGCTATTTCATTGTCCCCCATTACTGCCTGTACAGCATTATTTTCCAGCATTCTGATATCTCACCTCTCTTTTACTCCTTTTGTATCTGAAGAAACTTTTGGTATCGTCTTTAATATTATTGGCTAGCTTACTTTCTTATTCCATCTTTGCCTTCTTAATGACATTTTTTAGTTGCCTTCTGTTGGTTATTAAAAGCTTCCCAATCCTCTAACTTCCCTCAATTTTTTTTTCTCTATTATATGCCCTCTCTTTGGCTTTTATGTTGGCTTTGACTTCGCTTGTTAGCCATGGTTGGGTCATCTTTCATTAAGAATACTTTTTCCTCTTTGGGATATATCCTGTGTCTTCCAAATTGCTTCCAGAAATTCCAGCCATTGCTGCTCTACCGTCATCCCTGCAAGTGCTCTTTTCCAATCAATTCTAGTCAATACTTTTCTTATATCTAAATTCCCTTTACTCCACTTCTTGACCAGCCTCCCATACAGAACCTTGTCAAGTGCCTTACGAATGTCCATGTAAACAATACCCACTGCATTGCCTTCATCCACTTTCCTGGTAACTTCCTCAAAAAACTCTATAAGACTGATTTGACATGACCTACCATGCATGAAGCCATGCTGACTATCCTTAATCAGTCCATGTCTATCCAAATAGTTATCTATCCGGCTGCTTAGAAAACCTTCCACAGACCAGAGGGGATAATTTCACTCAACTTTACTTGCCCTATCACGACCTATGGAGTCACTTTCAAGGACTCTTCATCTCATTTTATTGATAGTTATTGCTTATTTATTTATTACGATTATTTTGCTTTTTTCGTATTTGCACAGATGGTTGTCTTTGCACGGGTTTTTTGTCTGTTTTGTGGCAGTCTTTCATTGGATTCTGTGGTGTTTTTTGTACTTACTATGAATGCCCACAAGAAGATGAATCTCAGGGTTGTATATGGTGACATAAACGTACTTTGAACTTTGACCTCCAATTTGACTCTGTTGAAGCGCGGTGCCACTGTGTACTAAAGCATTCTCCAGCAGAACAGGATTCTCTTTGCTTTGCTCTGGATGGGGGATGGGGGAAGCTCTGGGGGACAGGACAAGAATGGTTTCTGTGCTTGTGAAAGGCAGAGAAATAATTTAGCAGCAGACATACAAGCCATTAAAGAAATTCACAAACGGGAGAGAGAGAAATAAAAGTGATCGGGAATGTAGAGACAGATTTATCAGTGTTGATGCTTCATTGGTGAACAGGCCATTCCTCACACAGTGACCAATTACAAGTAGCAGTGCCCGCCCAAGGCAGGTCCTCGGGAAAGGGCAGGTTGGGCATATTTCACATTCATCAGACACAACAATTAAATGGACCAGCGTTCCCTGGAAGACAAAGACACAGCATGCTATTTTTTGACGCATGTCTGAAGTAAAAATCTATTGATCTCAAAGAATGTCCCTTGGCAATTATGAAATATTAAACTCAAGCCACGCTCTTTCTTTAAAAAAAGCAGTTTAATTTTTTTATATATTCATCGTATTTTTCACTTGATCAATTTTAATAAGTTGCAATATGCTCTGAATATTGTTTTTATAAAAAATCCCAACTATCATTTAGTGCTTGCCTTTATAATTTAATTTTTACTTTTAAGAGGAGCATACATTACAATCAGAAACTTTTGGATGGATCTTTGCTTGAATAGCACTAAGGTATAATTTGACCTATCACACTTTTGAAGCATTCCAAAATCCTTTCCAGATAATGAGTTGTTTCCAAGTGAAATTACTTCTGTATGGTGCAGTTTTGCTGTACACAGCAGGATCCCATAAGAAAGGGGAAGGTGATCAGTTAATCTGTTTCTTGTGACACAAGTTGATGGAAGAATTACTGGTAGCCATACGGTGGTTAGCATAGTGGCTAGTGTAACATTTTACACTGCCAGACACGAGTTCAGTTCCCACCACGAAGTGGCAAAGTGTCTAAAACGACCTTGTTCAAAGTTCAAAGTACATTTATTATCAAAGTATGTTTAGCATATACAAGTTTGAGATTTGTCTTCTTGCAGCAACTGCAAAACAAAGCACAATAGAATCCACAAAAAATATCCTTAAGACAAAGACCGTCAAACATCTAATGTGAAAAAAGAACAAATCAAGTAAATAAAACACGTAAACAAATATTACACAGAGCCCCCAAAAGTGAATCCACAGCCACAGCATTGCAACTGGACTGAGAGCCCATAAGCCCAACAGAAAGAAAAGAGCCAAGAAACAAAGAAGTTGTGGATTACCTCTTTGAAACTTGATCACAGACCATAAAACAGAAGAGTACAATCGCGCCACTTGACCCATTGAGTCTGCTCTGTCAGTCCATCATGACTAATTTATTTTCCCTCTCAACCACATTCTCCTGCCTTCTCCCTGTAGCCTTTGACACCCTGATTCTGTCTGTAAGAAGTTTGTACGTTCCTTCCCTCATGTGCATGGGTTTCCTCCAGGTGCTCCAGTTTCCTCCTACAGTCCAAAGATGTACAGGTTAATTGAACATTGTAAATTGTTCTGTGATTAGACTGGGGCTGAATCAATCAGTTACTGGGCAGAGTGGCTCGATGGGCTGGAAGTTTCTGTTCTGTGCTGTATCACTAAATATAAATAAATAAATACATAATAACCAAACAAAGAAGTAAATAACGTAGAACCTATCAAGCTCTACTTTAACTATACCCAACGACTTGGCCTCCACAGCCTTTGTTTCTTTCCCAGTTCCAGTGAAGGGTACTGGATCTAAATATAAACTGTTTCTCTCTCCATGGATGCTGTCTGACCTGCTGAGGGTTTCAGCGTTTTCCGTTTTTATCTCAGATTCCCAGAATCTGCAGCTTCTTAAGTTTCATTGGAGAAGCACCATTGACTTGGTGAAGATGAAATGAATATTGGGTGGCACGGTAGCGTAACATTATTACAACACAGGTGATTTCAGTTCAATTCCCGCTCATGTCTCTGAAGAGTTTGTACATCCACCCCGTGACAATCTGTGTTTCCTCTGGGTGCTCTGCCTTTCTCCTGCAGTTCAAAGATGTGTGGGTCAGGGTAAGTTGAGGACATGCTATGTTGGACCAGGAACAGGGTGACACTTGCGGGCTGCCCCCAGAAACTACTCAGACTGACACAAATGACGCATCTCATTTTGAAGTTTTGATGTACATGTGACAAATAAAGCTAATCTTTAAATCATTAATGATTGAATGATCATTGATTGAAATGATTGTAATCTAATATTTGTCACTATTTCAGTAAGCCAAGAGGATCACTGGGGTCTCTCTCCCCAGTATTTGTGACATTTACCTGGAACGGTGCAAACAAAGAGCACGAACCGTTGTTGAGGACCCCGACCACCCATCGCACAGTCTCTTTGACCCACCACTGTCAGGGAGGAGGTTCAGGAGCATCAGGACTGGGACCGTCAGACTGGGTAACAGCTTCCCTCAGTCTGTGAGACTAATGTATAACCTGTACCACCGAGGTCTCGAAACTAGGACAGCAAGCTGTTTACTATTTACCCGTACTGCGCACTACATGCATTTTGAATTATATTCTATTAACGTATTATGGTAATATTTTGGTTTATGTACTGTGTGTGATATATGTTGTGTGGGTGCACCGTGGTCCAGAGGACCATTGTTTCATTTGCTTGTATATACGTACAGTCTGATGACAATAAGCTTGAACTTGAAGGTATGTTAGATGAATTACCTTGGTAGGAATGTGGTTTGATAGTCAGGCCCTTTGGCCCAACCTGCCTAGGCTTGCAAAGCTGCCCTCCTGAGCAAGTCCCATTTGTCAGTGTTTGGCCCCTATTCCTATAACCCTTAGACATTGAGCTGCAGAACAGAAACAGCCCTTTCAGCACATCCGTGAACCTATCCAAATTTCTCTAAAATGTTGCGATCGCACCCGCGTCCACTACTTCTGCTGGCAGCTTGTTCCACACTAACACCCTCTGAGTGACGAAGTTCCCCCTCAGGTTCCCTTTCAATATTTCACCTTTCAACCTTAATCCATGACCTCTAGTTCTGCTGCTGACATAGTCTGTCCACAACTCGCCAACCATATGTGCTTGGAATGTGGGAGGAAACTGGAGCACTGGGAGGAAACCTACATGGTCAAGTGGAGAACGTACAAACTCCTTACAGACAGCAGTAGGTACTGCTATTTTCTGGTTGCATCACAGCCTGCTATGGAACACCAATGCCCTTGCATGGAAAATCCTACAAAAAGTAGTGGATACGGTCCAGTCCATCACGAGTAAAGCCCTCCCACCATTGAGCACATCTACATGGAGCATTGCCACAGGAAAGCAGCATCTATCGTCAGGGATCCCACCACCCAGGCCATGTTCTCATCTTGCCGTTGCCATCAGGAAGGAGGTACAGGAGCCTTAAAACCCACGCCACTGGGTTCAAATACAGTTATTACCCCTCAATCATCAGGCTCTTGAACCAGAGGGGATAGCTTCACTTGCTCCATCTCTGAACCGTTCCCACAACCTGTGGACTCACTTTCAAGGACTCTTTATTTCATGCTCTCAATATTTACTGCTTATTTATTTATTACTTTTTTTTTCTTTTGTATTTGCACAATTTAAGAACATAAGAAATAGGAGCAGGAGTAAGTCATCTGGTCCGTAGAGCCTGCTCTGCCATTCAATGAGATCATGGTTGATCTAGCCATGGACTCATCTCCACTTACCTGACTTTTCCCCATAACCCCTATACTATGCAAAAATCTATCCAACTTTGTCAGTTTATCGTCTTTTGCACATTGGTAGTGGTCCATCTTATTGGCGTGGTCTTTCATTGATTCTGTTGTGTTTCTTGTATTTATTATGAATGCCTGCAAGAAAAAGAATCTGAGGGTTGCATATGATGACACGTATGTACTTTGATAATAAATTTACTTTGAACTTTGAAAGTTATATCTGTCTTATGATCTTACGTAGATATCTGTGAGGTAGATGCCTTGGTCAGCTGTGGTGTTATTGTCTTCAACTTCCTTCATCCCTGTGAAATCAATAGCCCTTTTAATCCTCCTGTCCATCCCCAGCTTGGGGAGAAGGCAGGAGAATGGGTTGAGAAAGATAATAAATCAGCCATGATGGAATGGCAGAGCAGACTTGATGGGCCAAATGGCCTAATTCTGCTCCTCTATCTTATAGCCTTGTGGCCTACTTCACACTGGCATTTGTGCTCCCACCACTGAGGACTCCTTCAAAAGGTGATGCCCCAAAAAAGGCAAAATCCATCGTTAAGGACCCCCATCACCCAAGGCATGCCCTCTTCTCATTGCTACCATCAGGGAGGAGGTACAGGAGCCTGAAGACACACACGCAGTGTTTTAGGAGCAGCTACTTCCCTTCCACCTTCAGATTTTTGAACAGATAATTAACACACGTACTCAACTTCAATATTTTTTTTATTTTTCTGCTCTCTTTGTGTACTAATTACGTAATTTATTTTATACGCCAATTCTTTCTTATTGTCACTTATAGTTTTTAATTTAGGAATTGCAATGCACTGCTGGCACAAAACAACAAATGCCAGTGATATTAAACCTGATTCTGATTTGGAGCCCTCAGCTGGATCGGAATTAGCTCAGGAATTGCAAACGCAGTTTCTGCGATGTGCTGAGCTGTGTCCACAACTCTCTGCAGCTTCCTGTGGCCACGAGCACAGCCGTTGCCAAGCCAAGCTGTGATGCATCCAGAAAAGATGCTTCCTATGGTGCACTGACAAAATTTGTACCGTCCCCTAATTCAGTGGAAGATTGGACAGTCCAGAACTCAGTTCTGGAATAAGGACGAAGCCTCTCAGGAATTGAGTTGTTTGAAATGCTTTCACTCACGGATGGTAAGTTGATGATATTGTCTATCCCAGAGGGAAGAGAATGTTTAATCTCTGATTCAAGGCAGATCAATAAATACAGATGGAAGATTAATGTGGTAGATAGTGTTTTTCCTCACGATGAAAATGTCAAGGGTTGCTTTTTCCTCAGAATGAGGACTAGAATCTTTTTCCTTAGGGTGAAAATGACGACTACTGGTGGGTAGAGGTTCAAGACAGACTGACGCAGTTGTGTAGTGTTTAGCGCATCACATTACAGCACCCGCGACTGAGGTTCAATTCCTGCCACTGTCTGTAAGAAATTTGTACGTTCTCCCCGTGAGCATGTGAGTTTCCTCCGGGTGCTCCAGGTTCCTCCCACAGTCCAAAAACATATGGGTTAGGTTTAGTACTGTGTGGCCATACTATACTGGCACTGGATGCACCGTGTCACTTGCAGGCTGCCACCAGCACAGCCTCGGACTATGTTGGTCATTGACGCAAACCACACGTTTCACTGCATGTTTCGATGTACATGTGACAGATAAATCTCATCTTTATCTTTAGTCAAGACAGATCATCATTGATATGGCAGGATAAAGTCTTTATCCCCAAGGTGGATATGTCAGCTACTGGAGGACAGAGCTTCAAGGTAAGAGGGGGAAAGTTAAAGTAGATTTTATCAGGCAAGATGCTTTTTAACACAGAGTGTGGAGGTGCCTGGGTCGGTGGTAAAAGCAGATGGAATTGCAATGTTTAAGAGGCATTAAGGTAGATGCATGATTAGGCAAGGAAGGGAGGGAGATGACCACATATAGGCAGTTAGGAGTAGGTATCTACCTTCATGAACAGTGGCTGCACGATGGGCCAAAGGGCCTGCTGAACGATAGGAATCAGGACAGGAACTTAGGTTGGGAAAACGGAATTGAGGTTTATACTCTCACTGAATGAGAAGGTGAGCGTGTATCATTTACAGTATTGTTTAATTTATGTTTTGTGCAAAAATCATGTAGAATTGATGTTTAATTTATGTGTTTCTTGTGAATGTTGCTTATCTGATGCTCTGTGACTGGAATGCTGCTGCAAGGAAGTTTTTCATTGTACCTGTGCATGTGTATTTGTGCAGATGACAATAAACCCGACTTTGACTAAGTGAGGAGATGGTCTACTGTTGATTGTATTGTTTCTGTCCCAAGAACTGCATCTGAAATGCACCTTCCATTCTGGGGGTGGCACGGTAGTGTAGCGATGAGTGCCAACAACCCGGGTTCAATTCCCGCTGCTGTCTCTGTGTTCTCCCGGTTACCGTGTGGGTTTCCTCCAGACGCTGCAGTTTCCTCCCACATTCCTAAAATGCACAGGTTAGGGTTAGTAAGTTGTGGGCATGCAATGTTGGCACCGGAAGCACGGCAACACTGGTGGGCTGCCCCCAGCACATCCTCAGACTGTGTTGGGCATTGACACAAACGGTGCATTTATCCACATGTTTCAAGGCATATGTTCAAGGTTATTGTCATCTGACTGGACATGTATACAACCAAATGAAACGATGCTCCTCTGGATTACCATGACCCACACAACATACATCACACATAGCACAGAGTGGAAAACCATAATATTACCATAATGAAATATAATTCAAAATGTACATAGTGCACAGCACAGGTAAAATGTAAACAACTCACTGTCCTGGTGACAAGACCTCTGAGGTGACAGGATATTCATTAGGCTCACAGCCTGAGGGAAGAATCTGTTCTCCAGTCCGACTGTCCTGGTCCTGATGCTCCTGTACCTCCTTCCCGATGCCATAGGGATCCTCAACAATGTTCAGGCTCTTCATTAACAACACTCCTGGTAAAAGTCACAAATAGGTCACGTCAAAAAATGCTCATCTTTAAGCTAATATTTATTAGGCAACAGTTCCTGGCAAGGACTGCAGGTACAGTGGGTTGTAATTGAAGTTCGAGGAGAGGGGATTGGATTCTGTTTGGACGGATATGTTGCCTGGAATAGAAATGTTCGGCAGGACTTGAGAGCACAAGGAAAATGACAGTGGTCACTTTGTTTACCATGGATCTCTGGTACTGATTATTCACAGGTGATGTGTCAATACTCCACAGCCCGGGACCGACTGTTGACAGGTGACGTACCGTTAACCCACAGTCCGGTACCGACTGTTGACAGGTGACGTACTAATACCCTAAAGTCCATTACCGACTGTTGACAGGTGACATATTGATACCCCACAGTCCATTACCGACTGTTGACAGGTGACGTATCGATACCCCTGTGGCCCGGTACCGACTGTTGACAGGTGACGTACCGATACCCCACAGTCCGGTACCGACTGTTGTCAGGTGGCGTACCGTTAACCCACAGTCCGGTACCGACTGTTGACAGGTGACGTACCGATACCCCAAAGTCCATTACCGACTGTTGACAGGTGACATATCGATACCCCACAGTCCATTACCGACTGTTGTCAGGTGACGTACCGTCAACCCACAATCCGGTGCCAACTGTTGACAGGTGACGTATCGATACCCCACAGTCCAGTGCCGACTGTTGTCAGGTGACGTACTGTCAACCCACAGTCCGGTACCGACTGTTGACAGGTGACGTATCGATACCCCACAGTCCGGTGCCGACTGTTGTCAGGTGACGTACCGTCAACCCACAGTCCGGTGCTGACTGTTGACAGGTGACGTACCGATACCCCACAGTCCGGTGCCGACTGTTTTCAGGTGACGTTCCGTCAACCCACAGTCCGGTGCCGACTGTTGACAGGTGACATACCCATACCCCACAGTTCGGTACCGACTGTTGTCAGGTGTCGTATCAATACCCCACAGCCCGGTACCGACTGTTGACAGGTGACGTATCGATACCCCACAGTCCGGTACCGACTGTTGACAGGTGACGTATCAATAGCCCACAGTCCATTACCGACTGTTGTCAGGTGACGTACCGATAGCCCACAGTCCATTACTGACTGTTGACAGCTGACGCGTCGATACCCCACAGTCTGGTACCGACTGTTGACAGGTGACGCGTCGATACCCCACAGTCTGGTACCGACTGTTGACAGGTGACGTATCGATACCCCACAGTCTGTGAATGGGAATTCAAAAGTTCGCAGAAAGTATATTATCATGTACATACATTGTACATATATGTCTCCATATACAATACTGAGGTTTTTTTTCTCGTGGACATTCACAGATAAATAAAGAAATACAATAGAATTTATTAACAAACTATACATAAACAAACATTGACAAAAACCAATTTGTAAAAGAGGGCCAATGGTGCAAATGAATAAATTATACTGAGGAGCTGAGTTGTAAAGAGTTGTTGAAAGTGAGTCTGTTGGTGTGAAGTTATTCACACTGATTCAGGAGCCTGATGGTTGAGGGGTAACAATAGTTTCTAAACCTGGTGGAGCCAACCTAAGGCTCCTGTAACTCCTGCTCAATGGTCATAGCGAGAAGAGAAGGTGCAGGTCTTTGAAAATGGATGCTGCTTTCCTGTTATTTCCATGTAAATGTGCTCACTGGTGGGGTGGGCTTTGCCTGTGATGGACTGGGCGGTGTCCGCCACCTTCTGCAGCCATCTCCGTCCCTGTTTCCACACTAGGCCATGATCCAGCCAATAGGATTCCTACCACCGTGCATCTATAGAAGTTTGCCGGTGGTTTCGGAGACATGTCAGATCTACAGAGCAGAGGCGCTGTCCTGCCTCCTTCGTCCAGAGTGCTTGTGCTGTGCAGTGTGTAGCTTATTTTAATACATTTCTCGCCTCGCACTTTGCACCAGGTTTTTTGCATGGACAGTTACAAGCTAGAAAGGCAGGTCAGCGAATCAGCAGCGGTTCTCAGAAGGATTTATGGGTTCCTGTTGTCTCATGAAGCTTGGTTTAACTGCCTGTGGGGATTGGAGAGGAATCTTCAGCAGTTTATTCTGAATCAGCCTGGGTTTTGTTTCTCTGTTCCTCACAGGAGGCTGCATAATTTACAGGTATTCTGTTATATCTTCTCTATTACCAGAGCAGTGTTTCAGAAACTACGGGTTCAAATAACATGGGCACAGGTGAGAAATGAACCCAGTTTCATACATGTGGTTTTACATTGGGGTGTATGGGAGGGGTGGAGGGGCTTGTTGTGTCCATTCTGGGGCAGCTCACACACCTTTGGTCCCCACCGGACACTCAGCTGGCACCTGTGGCTCCCAGTATGTGAAAGCAGCCACACCCTGATACACCACTTCAACAGGCAGGCTAGACCAGGCAGGCTAGACCAGGTGAGCTAGACCAGGTGAGCTAGACCAGGTGAGCTAGGCCAGGTGGGCTAGGTCAGATGAGCTAGACTAGGCGGGCTAGACCAGGCAGCCTAGACCAGGTGAGCTAGACCAGGCGGGCTAGACCAGGCGAGTTAGACCAGGTGAGCTAGACCAGGCGGGCTAGACCAGGCGAGCTAGACCAGGTGAGCTAGACCAGGCGGGCTAGACCAGGTGAGCTAGACCAGGTGAGCTAGACCAGGCGGGCTAGACCAGGCGAGTTAGACCAGGTGAGCTAGACCAGGCGGGCTAGACCAGGCGAGTTAGACCAGGTGAGCTAGACCAGGTGAGCTAGACCAGGTGAGCTAGACCAGGCGGGCTAGACCAGGCGAGTTAGACCAGGTGAGCTAGACCAGGTGAGCTAGACCAGGTGAGCTAGACCAGGCGGGCTAGACCAGGTGAGCTAGACCAGGCGGGCTAGACCAGGCAGCCTAGACCAGGCGAGCTAGACCAGATGAGCTAGACCAGGTGAGCTAGACCAGGCGGGCTAGACCAGGCAAGTTAGACAAGGTGAGCTAGACCAGGCGGGCTAGACCAGGCGAGCTAGACCAGGTGAGCTAGACCAGGCGGGCTAGACCAGGTGGGCTAGACCAGGTGAGCTAGACCAGGCGGGCTAGACCAGGCGGGCTAGACCAGGTGAGCTAGACCAGGCAGGCTAGACCAGGTGAGCTAGACCAGGCGAGCTAGACCAGGCGGGCTAGACCAGGTGGGCTAGACCAGGTGAGCTAGACCAGGCGGGCTAGACCAGAGGAGCTAGACCAGGTGAGCTAGACCAGGCGGGCTAGACCAGGCGGGCTAGACCAGGTGAGCTAGACCAGGCGGGCTAGACCAGATGAGCTAGACCAGGTGAGCTAGACTAGGTGGGCTAGACCAGGCGGGCTAGACCAGGTGAGCTAGACCAGGCGAGCTAGACCAGGCGGGCTAGACCAGATGAGCTAGACCAGGTGAGCTAGACTAGGTGGGCTAGACCAGGCGGGCTAGACCAGGCGGGCTAGACCAGGTGAGCTAGACCAGGCGGGCTAGACCAGATGAGCTAGACCAGGTGAGCTAGACTAGGTGGGCTAGACCAGGCGGGCTAGACCAGGTGAGCTAGACCAGGCGAGCTAGACCAGGCGGGCTAGACCAGGCGGGCTAGACCAGGTGAGCTAGACCAGGCGAGCTAGACCAGGCGGGCTAGACCAGGTGAGCTAGACTAGGTGGGCTAGACCAGGCGAGCTAGACCAGGCGGGCTAGACCAGGCGGGCTAGACCAGGTGAGCTAGACCAGGCGGGCTAGACCAGATGAGCTAGACCAGGTGAGCTAGACCAGGCGGGCTAGACCAGGCGAGTTAGACCAGGTGAGCTAGACCAGGTGAGCTAGACCAGGTGAGCTAGACCAGGCGGGCTAGACCAGGTGAGCTAGACCAGGCGGGCTAGACCAGGCAGCCTAGACCAGGTGAGCTAGACCAGGCGGGCTAGACCAGGCAAGTTAGACAAGGTGAGCTAGACCAGGCGGGCTAGACCAGGCGAGCTAGACCAGGTGAGCTAGACCAGGGGGGCTAGACCAGGTGGGCTAGACCAGGTGAGCTAGACCAGGCGGGCTAGACCAGGCGGGCTAGACCAGGTGAGCTAGACCAGGCAGGCTAGACCAGGTGAGCTAGACCAGGCGGGCTAGACCAGGCAGCCTAGACCAGGTGAGCTAGACCAGGCGGGCTAGACCAGGCAGCCTAGACCAGGTGAGCTAGACCAGGCGGGCTAGACCAGGCAAGTTAGACAAGGTGAGCTAGACCAGGCGGGCTAGACCAGGCGAGCTAGACCAGGTGAGCTAGACCAGGGGGGCTAGACCAGGTGAGCTAGACCAGGTGAGCTAGACCAGGCGAGCTAGACCAGGCGGGCTAGACCAGGTGGGCTAGACCAGGTGAGCTAGACCAGGCGGGCTAGACCAGGCGGGCTAGACCAGGTGAGCTAGACCAGGCGGGCTAGACCAGGCAGGCTAGACCAGGTGAGCTAGACCAGGTGAGCTAGGCCAGGCGAGCTAGACCAGGCGGGCTAGACCAGGCGAGCTAGACCATGTGAGCTAGACCAGGCGGGCTAGACCAGGCAGGCAAGCTGGTGGGCCTTGTACCCTGGTGAGACAGGGGTATGTTGGCATATAAACTCCGCTCTGATGGACTGGGTGGGTGAGATCTATACTGAGAGCCAATGGCTAGGCAGGAGGTTCTGCAATGCTTTTGGGAGAGCGAAGGGCTCGAAGAAGCACAGAAGTCACTGTCATCCCCTGCAACTAGGGAAGACCCAGGTTGTGCTGACTACTCGTACCACTGGACCCAGACTTCCGAGCTCAGGAGAGTGGAACTGTCCCAGTGCAACAGCTGTTCCACTGGAAAAACTCTCCGCCACAATTTTCCTGTTGTCGATGGGGGCTGAGGGGCATTGAGGGGTGGTGTGGAGGTGTGAGGGGGTGAGGGGTGGTGTGCAGGAATAAAGGGTGTGAGGGGTGAGGAGGGGTGAGGGGGGTTGGGGGTAAGGGGATGAGGGGTGGTGTGGGGGATGAGGAGGGGTGTGGGGGGTGAGGAGTGGTCTGGGGATGAGGAGGGGTGAGGGGTGGTATGGAGGTGTGAGGGGTAGTAAGGGGGTGACAGGTGCTGGAGTGTGGTGAGGTATAGAGTGGTGGATTAGTGGGGTGGGGGATTAAGGGGTGAGGGTGTGGTGAGGGATTTGTGAATCCAGGGAATCTTCTGCCCTGAGAAGCAGTGGAGGGTACCTCATTAAATATTCACAGTGTCCACTTCATTCGGTAAACCTGTACACTTCTCGTTAATGCAAATATCTAATCAGCCAGTCACATGGCCGCAACTCAATACATAAAAACAAGCAGACATGGTCATGTGGTTCAGTTGTTGCTCAGATCAAATATCAAAATGGGGAAGAAATGTGATCTAAGTGACTTTGATGGTGAAATGATTTTTGGTGCCAGGCGACGTGGTTTGACTTTCTCAGGACCGCTCATCTCAGGCACATCAGTCTCGAGAGTTTACAGAGTAGGGTGCAAAAAGCAAGTGTGTGTCAGCGCTGTGGGTGAAATTGTCTTGTTGATGAGCGAGATCAGAGGAGAATGGTTAGACTGGCTTAAGCCGACAGGAAGGTGACAGTAACTCAAATAACCACGTGCTACAACAGTGGTGTGGAGAAGAGCGTCTCTGAACGTACAACACATCGAACCTTGCAGTGGATGGGCTACGGCAGCAGAAGAACATGATCTTTATTACATACTTAATAAAGAAGCTACTGGGTGTATTTAAGACACAGTTTTTGCATTGCAGGGGAAATGAGGAGTTCTGGGGAAGGTCTGACTGGTAGAGCTGAGTCCATGCCCAGATCAGATGAATGATGGAGCAGGTTCAACAGGCCAAATGGGCAACTCCTGCTCCTAGTTCCAATGTTCTAGTGGAAGAAAACCAAGAGATTTCTCCTCAGCACATCCTGACACCTTCAGCATCATTTTGGGGGATTTTAACGGGGCCAGCTTGACAAAGTCACACAATAAATCACTTGTAGTACCAGGGGAAACAACACGCTGGACCATTGTTGCACCACCGTCAAGAATGTCTATCATACTACTTCTCGCCCTCACTTCAGAAAGTCTGATCACCTGGCTGTACTTCTACTCCCTGAGTGTAGGCAGAGACTGAAGACTGCAGCACCAGCAGTGAGGACCATGAATCAGAATCAGAATCAGGTTTATTATCATCAGCATGTGAAGTGAGATTTGTTAACTTAGTAGCAGCAGTTCAATGCAATACATAATATAGAAGAAAAAGAATAAAATAATAATAACAATTAATTAATTAATTAATCTTATTCAGTATACTTTTTGCAGTATATGTATATTTATGTAGTATATGTATAGATTAAAAATCATGCAAAAAATAGACATACTATATATGTTTTAAAAGTGAGGTAGTGTCCAAGGGTTCAGTGTCCATTTAGGAATCGGATGGCAGAGGGGAAGAAGCTGTTCCTGAATCGCTGAGTGTGTGCCTTCAGGCTTCTGTACCTCCTACCTGATGGTAACAGTGAGAAAAGGGCATGCCCTGGGTGCTGGAGGTCCTTAATAATGGACGCTGCCTTTCTGAGACACCGCTCCTTGAAGATGTCCTGGGTACTTTGTAGGCAAGTACCCAAGATGGAGCTGACTAAATTTACAGCCCTTTGCAGTTTCTTTTGGTCCTGTGCAAACCAGACAGTGATGCAGCCTGTCAGAATGCTCTCCACGGTACATCTATAGAAGTTTTTGAGTGTATTTGTTGACATACCAAATCTCCTCAAACTCCTAATAAAGTATTGTCACTGTCTTGCCTTCTTTATAACTGCATCAATATGTTGGGACCAGATTAGATCCTGAGGGAAGGTTTGGACAAGGGAAGCACAGGAGTGCCTAAAGGACTACTTTGAATCAGTGGACTGGACTGTATTCAGGGATTCATCTTTGAGGCTGGATGTGCACGTCATAACTGTCACCGATTTCATTAAAACCTGTGTGGATGAGTGTGTGCCTACGAAAATTTCCTGTACATTCCCAAACCAAAAGCTGTGGATGAACCAAGAGATGTGTCATCTGCTGAGGACTAAATCTGTGCATTTAAGTCTAGTGACCCAGGTCTGTACAAGAAAACCAAGTATCACTTACGGAAAGCTATTTCAAGACTGAAAAGACAATTCCGAGTGAAGTTGGAGACAACATCAGATGTAGGTCAACTCTGGCAGGGTTTGCAGGACATTACGTCCTACAAAGCGAAACCCAATAGCATGAATGGCAGTGACGCTTCACTACCAGATGAGCTTGATGGCTTTTATGCTCGCTTTGAAAGGGAGAATAAAACCACAGCTCTGAGGATCCCTGCTGCACCCGGTGACCCTGTGATCTCTGTCTTGGAGGCCAATGTTAGGCTGCCTTCCAGTCCCAGAGGACTGGGAGATTGCAAATGTCATTCCACTCTTTAAGATGGGAGGAAGGCAAAGGAAAGGAAATTATAGGCCAGTTAGCCTAACCTCAGTGGTTGGGAAAGTGTTGGTGTCTATTACTAAGAATGAGGTTTTGAAGTACTTTATAAAATAATTAGCATGGTTTCTGTAAAAGGAAATCTGACAAATCTGTTAGAGTTCTTTGAGGAAGTAACAAGCAGGGTAGACAAAAGAGAGGCAATGGACATCACTCACTTGGATTTTCAAAAGGCGTTTGATAAGATGTCACACATGAGGCTGCTTAACAAGATAAAACCCTATGGCATTACAAGAAAAATACTGGCATGGAGAGCAGAATGGCTGACAGGCAGAGGGCAGCGAGTGGGAATAAAGGAGGCCTTTTCTGGTTGTCTGCTGGTGACTAGTGGAGTTCTTCAGGGGTCAGTATTGGGACCGCTACTCTTCACATTGTTTGTCAATGATTAGGTAATGGAATTGAAAGCTCTGTGGCAAAGTTTGCAGATGATACAAGGATAGGTGGAGGGATAGGTAGAGCTGAGGAAGCAATGCGATTGCAGCAGGACAGACAAATTGGAAGACTGGGCAAAAAAGTGGCAGATGGAATACAGTGTTGGGAAATGTATGATATCACATTTTGGTAAAAGGAACAATAGTGTGGACTATTATCTAAATGGGGAGAAGGTTCAAACATCAGAGGTTCAGAGGGACTTTGGAGTCCTCGTGCAAGACTCCCAGAAGGTTAATTTACCGGTTGAGTCTGTGATAAAGAAGGTAAATGCAATGTTGGATTTATTTTAAGGAGGAGGCCTTGGGCCTGTACTCACTGGAATTTAGAAGAATGTGTGGTGATCTCATTGAATCCCACCAAATGTTGAAAGGACTGAATAAGGTGGATATGGAGAGAATGTTTCCTCTGGTGGGGGTATTCAGTCCTAGAGGGCACAGCCTCAAAATTGAGGGGCAACCTTTTAGAACAGAGGTAAGGAGGATTTTTCTAGCCAGAGAGTAGTGAATCTGTGGAATGCTTTGCCATAGACTGCAGTGGAGGCCAAGTCCGTGGGTATTTTTAAGGCAGAAGTTGATCATTTCCCGATCGGTCAGGGCATCAAAGGGTAAGGCGAGAAGGCAGGTGTATGGGGTTGAGCGGGATTGGGAATCAGCCATGATTGAATGGTGGAGCAGACTTGATGGGCTGAGTGGCCTGATTCTGCTCCTATGTGTTATGGTCTTGCAGTCTTTTAGTAGGGTGAACCCTCGTAAGGTGGCAGGCCCTGATGGAGTACCTGGTAAGGTTCTGAAAACTTGTATCAACCAACTGGCGGGAGTATTCAAAGACATTTTTAACCTCTCACCGCTACAGCTGGAAGTTCCCAACTGCTTCAAAAAGGCAACATTTATATCAGTGCCTAAGAAGAGGAGTGTGAACTGCCTTAATGACTATTGCCCGATAGCACTCACATCTACAGTGATGAAATGCTCTGAGAGGTTGGTCATGACTAGACTGAACTACATGGACCTGGACCCATTGCAATTTGCCTGTCACCACAATAGGTCTACGGCAGACACAATCTCAATGGCTCTTCTCATGCCCTTCGATCACCTGGACAATACAAACACCTATATCAGGATGCTGTTTGTTGACTATAGCTCAGCGTTTAACACCATCATTCCCATAGTCCTGATCAATACGTTACAGAACTTGGGCCTCTGTATTCCCCTCTGCAATTGGATCCTCAACTTCCTAACCCAAAGACCACAATCTATGTGGATTGGTGATAATATCTCCTCCTCGCTGACAATTAATGCTTAGCCCAGTACTCTGCTCTCTCTACACCCATGACTATATAGTTAGGCATAGCTCAAATACCATCTATAAATTTGTTGATGATACAACCATTGTTGGTAGAATCTCATATGGAGATGAGAGGGTGTACATGGGTAAGATGTGCCAGCTAATTGAGTGGTATCGCAGCAACAACCTGGCACTCAATGTCAGTAAGACGAAAGAACTGATTGTGGACTTCAGAAGGGGTAAGACAAAGGAACACATACCAATCCTCATAGGAGGATCAGAAGTGAAGAGAGTGAGCAGTTTCTTTTCCTGGGTGTCAAGATCTCTGAGGATCTAACCTGGTCCCAACATGTTGATGTAGTCATAAAGAAGGCAAGACAGTGGCTATATTTCAGCAGGAGTTTGAAGAGATTTAGTTTGTCAACTGGAACACTCGAAAACCTCTATAGATGTCCATGGAGAGCATTCTGACGGGCTGCATCTCTGTCTTGTATGGGGGGTGAGGGGGTCTACTGCACAGATACGAAAGAAGCTACAGAAAGTCATAAAATTAGTCAGCCTCTTTTTGGGTACTAGCCTCCATGGTATCCAGGACATCTTCAAGGAGTGGTTGCTCAGAAAGGTGGCATCCATTATGACAAGGACATGCCCTCTTCTCATTGTTACCATCAGGAAGGAGGTACCGAAGCCTAAAGGAACAGTCTGCGATTCAGCAACAGCTTCTTCCCCTCTGCCATCCAGTTCCCAAATAGACTTTGAACCCTTGAACACTAACTATCTCCCTTTTTAAAAAAATACATTATTTCTGTTTTTCACTATTTTTAATCTATTTAATATACTTATTATAATTGATTTAATTATTTTTTTTCTTTTTATATTATCATGTATTGCATGGAACTGCTGCTGCTAAGCTAACAAATTTCACGACACGTGCCAGTGATAATAAACCTGATTCTGATTCTGATCCAGTATTCCAGCACATATTGATCTCTTGAATCAACAACACTGAATCAGATTAATTTATTGTCACATCATCTGGGTCTTTAATGTAATTATTGATGCACTATCAATTACAGGTACTCCAAAAGACTGGAAGTAGAGTAAATACTGAAGGGCTTTTATTAACAGTAAATGGACCAACGTCCATGCTGAGTATCTGTCCTGGACTGAGGGAGGAGCAGTGACACAATCACCTTTATTCAGGGGTCTGTGGGAGGAGCCACAGGAGCAGTCAGCAGAGGGGCCTGTCCAAGCATGTCCAGACAGGTAACCCAGTTACAATCTATATATATGGTTTACCACAGTTATAAAACAACTTTGCCTCAATTTACAACAGTAACAATCTGTATTACATTACACACCATTGTTGGACATCCCAAAATGGTGCAAAACACTTTCAAAATGCACACCACTCCCTCATCTGTTACGCCGATGTGCCGGTAGTTAAAGATAATGAATAACTCAACATTGATTAAACAAAACTGCTGTTTGAACTAAAATTTAATAACTACAAGCTGCAGGTGTTTAAAAATTTGCCTTTGTCTTCTCCATCTCTCATCTCCCAGCTTCTTACTTCATCCACCTTCCGCCCCCTCCCCCCACCCCGCCCCAGCCACCTGGCTTCCCCTATCACCTTCTAGCTTGTCCTTTTCCCCTGCCCCCACCACCTTTTTATTCAGGCATCTTCCCCCTTCCCCTCCAATCCTAGTAGGGTCTTGACCCAAAGGGTTTCCATTAATGCTGCCTGCCCTGCTGAGTTCCTCCAGCATTTTGAGTGTGTTGCTCTGGATTTCCAGCTTCTGCAGGATCTCTTGTGTTTAGAGATTTAAAATGTTTAATATTTGTTTTAACAACACGAACATAGAACATTTCAGCACAGTACAAGCCCTTTGGTCCACAATGTTGTGCCAACTTTTTAACCTATTCCAAGATCAATCTATCCCTTCTCTCCCACATTGTCTTCCACTTTTCTATCCTTTTCTTAATCATTATTCTATCATCCATGTTGATAACCTGCCCACTCTGCATGACCTTTGAGAGAAGAGCTGTAACAATCTCCTGTAGGGAGTTTGCATCAAGCTCCACACTAAGGGTACCCAAAGGCAAGAGGGAACTATGATACCGGCTCCGGTGGGCAGTGATCATAAGCAGCAGTCATTGTGGCATTTCTCCGGCCTAACTGAAAGATGGAGGGATGGAATCAGCAGCTTACATACACTGAGGCCTTGGTCTGTGACTCAGTGATTCAGCAGACATTTGGGAATGAATTTGGAACTTATATGGTCACTACTCGTGAGAAAGAACACACATATTCACAACACACCACATAGATCCACTGACTACTCCCAGATGCCTCTACATCAAGATGGGCACCATGTTAGCATAGCAGTTAGAGTGACACTGTTACAGTCCAGGGTGTTCCAGGGTTCAAAGTTCAATTACCACGCCAGGTGCTCTGTGCCCCGTGGAATGCTTGGGTTTTCCTCCCAAAGACATACCAGGTAGATGAACTGTAAGTTGTCTGGTGATTCGGTTAGGGTTGGTCAGGTTTGTTGGGGGTTGCTGAGGAGGCATGGCTCAAAGGGCCAGAAAGGCCTACTCCACTCTGTAACTCTAAATAAAGAAAATGATCCACCTCACTGAATTATCGTTTGAAAAGAGGACATTTCCTCTAGGTACACACACACACAGAGTAGCCAAATTATGCAAAGCACATTGAAGATAGAACATTACAGCACAGAACAGGCCCTTTGGCCCACACTGTTGTGCTGGCCTTTTATAAAGGCATCCGTTAGTCTTGCGAGACCATGGATCTTCGCCTGGAAAGTCTTCACTCTCCAGGGCGCAGGCCTGGGCAAGGTTGTATGGAAGACCAGCAGTTGCCCATGCTGCAAGTCTCCCCTCTCCACGACACTGATGTTGTCCAAGGGAAGGGAATTAGGACCGATACAGCTTGGCACCGGTGTCATCGCAGAGCAGTGTATAATTAAGTGCCTTGCTCAAGAACACAACACGCTGCCTTGGCTGGGGCTGAAACTCACGACCTTCAGGTCGCTAGTCCAATACCTTATTCACGTGCCCACGTGCCCACACTCCCGGCACCCAGTAACTGTGTAAAATCCTACCTCTAACATTCTCCCTATACTTTCTTCCAGTCACGCTAAAATTCTGCTCAGAGGTATTAGCTATTTCCACTCTGGGAAAGCGACGCTGGCTGTTTGCTCAATCTGTGCCTCATATCATCAAAATGAATTATCTCGGTGTAATATCGCAAGCCAATAGCAAGCTAACTGGCTTGTGTGCTTTCAGATGGGTGCTTGGGTGAGGTTTTTGTTTTAATAGCCCTGTGGTGCTTCCCAGAAAGGAGCTTTCGGAAAAGGCAGTATTCTGAAATTTGCTGTTTTGCAGCAGCAATACAGTTGAATAGGTAAAATATTACTATAAATTATAAAAAATACAGTAATCAGTATAAAGAAATAAATTAGTGGTGAAAAAAGATTTAGGTCACCTACCTACAGGAAAGATGGCTGAGAAAATACAAGGAATATTTACAAGGATGTTGCCAGGACTTGAGGACCTGAGTTCTAGGGAGAGATTGAATCGGTTGGGACCTTATTCCCCAGGATGTAGGAGATTGAGGGCAGATTTGATAGAGATATACAAATTTATGGAGGGTACAGACAGGGTAAGCACAAGCAGGTTTTTTCCACTGAGGTTGGGTGGGGCTACAACTACAGGTCAGGGATTAAGGGTAAAAGGTAAAATGTTTAAAGGGAACATGAGGGGAAACTTCTACACTCAGAAGGTTGTGAGAGTATGGAATGAGGTGCCAGTGGAAGCGGTGGATGTGAGTTCCATCTCAACATTTAAGAGAAATTCAGGAATTGATGGTGTGGAGGAGTATGGAGGGCTAGGCCCCGAAGCAGGTCGATGGGAGTAGGCAAATTAAATGGTTTGACACAGACTAGATGGGCCGAAGGGTCTGTGGGTCTGTTTCTGTGCTGTAGTGCTCTATGACTAGGGTTCATTGCCTATTCAGAAATCTGATAGTGGAGGGGAGGGAACTCGGAGAGTGGGAATCCTGATGGTGGTAATGAGAAGCGGATGTGTCCTGGACGGTGAGAGTCCTTAACGATGAACGCCACTTTCTTGAGGCATCACTTATTGAAAATGTCCTTGATAGCAGGAGGCTACTGCCCGTGATGCGGCTGATTAAATCTACAACCCTCTGGAGCTTTCTCTAATTCAGCAGTGGTCTCTCCATACCAGACAGTGATGCAACCAGTTAGAATTCTCTCCTCGGACCCGGTATGTCTATAGAAATTTGCAAGTGTCTTTGGCGACATACCAAGACTCCTCAAACTCCTAAGGAAGTAGAGCTCGTGCTGCCTTCTTTGTAACTGCATCAATATGTTTGTCCCAGGGTAGACCCTCAGAGATGCTGACACCCAGGAACTTGAAACTGCTCACCCTTTCCACTGATGATCCCTCAGTGAGGACTGGTGTGCGATCTCTCCACTTCCCCCTCCTGAAGTCCTCAATCATCTCCTGGGTCTGACTGCTGTTGAGTGCAAAGTTGTGGTTGTGACAGCACTCAACCAGCCGATCTACCCCACTCCTATACACCTTCTCATCAACCGCTCAGATCCTGCTGACAACAGCTGTGAGAATTTGTAGATGAAATTTGCGCGTGCCTATTCACGTACAGAGAACAGAGCAGCGGGCTAAACACTCCCGAGGTGCACCAGTGCTGATTGTCAGCAGGAAAGAAATGTTACACTGACTGTGGTCTCCTGATGAGGAAGTCGGGGATCCAGGTGCACAGGAGCCCAGGTAAGGAAGCTTGGTGATTGCGAGGAACAGATATTATTTCTGATCCACACAGACAGTGGTCACCTGATGAAAGTTACAGAGGGAAATATTTATCACGTGTATACATTGAAACAGACAGTGAAATGCATTGTTAGTGTTAACAGCCACCTCGAAGCAGCCCCCCAGGGTGCCAACACAGCATACCCACTACTCCTTTGCCATCTCACTAACCAGCACCCAGCTAGAGCAAACTATAAGCAAAGAGAAAATACTGTTTGTCAAAAATAATTGTGTGTTTTAGTTTTAATAATCAAGGTGTTTTCCATATGTTCTGGCTGGGGAGCAGAGTCTCCGGGATCCCAGAAATGATTAGAAGAAGGGAGAAGCAGACGCAGCACATGGAGGTTAAGCTGAAATAGTGTATGGCTTTGTTCAGTTCATTAGTTGAGATTACAAGTTTAACTTACAAAATGAGGGGTCAGGAATTCTCATTAACAAAGAGGCCAAGCACAGCTGCAGGGGTTGGATCTGGTGCAGACAAAATCCTACGGCTAACTATACATTTGAAATCTTTCTTTGATGTAATCCCCCACCCCCTTCCTTTTCTTTTGGCAAAGAGTTGATTTTAATTGTAGCTACACACCGCACTAGCCTCCTGCCTGAGAGCCTGCCTCCACATCTGCAGTGCGAAAGGCTCCAGTGATATTGGGTGCAGTCCGTAGCCCGGGGCCGGTTCTAATGGCTCCCCTCTCCACTCGAGCCTCAGACTGCTTCGTCCACGTGACTCCCTGCTCAGTTTAGCTGCAGGAAAGGGCATTAGTTTTCCCTCCATGCTCCTCATCCAGACTCGAGAACAAGGTAAGTTGCAGGAAATGCAGGCTGCCGCTCTTGCAAAAATCACAATACTCAAATTTAATTGGTGAAATCATTTAAAGCATGCTAAGAGTTACGGTTATAATGTTCTTTATGACGCCAGTCAGGTATCTCCTGGTATTTCTGATGTAATGTTCCTGACTTGATCTACGCAATGGCTTTAGCACAAAAAATTCTCCTGACCCCATCAGAATCCAACTCAGGTTTATTATCACTTACATACAGTATTTTGTGAAATTTGTTGTTTCATTCAGCCGTTGATGCCAATGATTTTGATGACACAATTGATTGCAATACATAAAAATTACTATAAATTCCAGAGTGAGATATACAGTGCCTATAGTGGCCACTTTATTAGGTACACCCCTATAATCTACTCATTGATGCAAATATCTAATCAGCCAATCTTGTGGCAGCATCTCAATACATAAAAGCACACAGACATGGTCAAGAGGTTCAGTTGTTGTTCAGACCAAACATCAGTATGGGGAAGAAATGTGATCTAAGTGACTCTGACCTTGGGACGATTTTTGGTGCCAGACAGGCTGATTTGAGTATTTCAGAAACTGCTGATTTCCTGGGATTTTCACACACAACAGTCTCTAGGGTTTACAGAGAAGGGTGCAAAAAAACAAAAATAAGCATCCAGTGAGTGGCAGGGCTGTGAGGAAAAAGTGCCTTGTTAATGAGAGAGGTCAGAGGAGGATTGCCAGACTGGTTCAAGCTGGCAGGAAGGCAACAATAACTCAAATAACCACACATTACAACAGTGGTGTGCAGAAGAGCATCTCTGAATGTACAGCACGTCACACCTTAAGTGGATACATTACAGAAGCAGAAGGCCACACTGGGTTCCCTGCCTGGACCTAATAAAGTGGCCACTGAGTGTAAATTTAATTATCTATATAGTAGTGCAAAAAGAGAGCAAAAGTAGTGAGCTAGTGCTCATGGGCCGTTCAGAAATCTGATGATGGAGAGGAAGAAGTTATTCCTAAAGTGTTGAGTGTGTGTATTCAGGCTCCTGTACCTCCTCCCTAATGGTAGCAACGAGAATTTGGATTTTCAGAAGGCTTTTGACGAGATGTGGCCGTGAGGCTGCTTAGCAAGATAAAAGCCCAGGGTATTACAGGAAAGATGCTAGCATGGGTAGAAGAATGGCTGACTGGCAGAAAGCAATGATTGGGAATGAAGGGGTCTCTTATGATTGGCTGGTGACTAGTGCTGTTCCGCAGGGGTTGGTGTTGGGACCACTTCTTTTTCATTGTATGTCAGTGATGTGGACGCCAGAATTGATGGCTCCGTGGCCAAGCCTGCAGACGATATGAAGATAGGCAGAGGGGGCAGGTAGTGTTGAGGAAGCAGGGAGGCTACTGAAAGACTTGGACAGATTAGGAGAATGACCGAAGAAGTGGGAAATGGAATATAGTGTTGGGAAGTATATGGTCATGCCCTTCGGTAGAAGGAATAAATGCATAGACTATTTTCTAAATGGGGAGAAAATTCAAAAATCCGAGGTGCAAAGGGACTTAGTCTTTGTGCAAGATTCCCTAAAGGTTAATTTATAGGTTGAGTCGGTGGTGAGGAAAGCAAATACTAAGTTAGCATTCATTTCAAGAGGACTAGAATATAAAAGGATGTAATTCCGAGTCTTTATTAGGCATTGGTGAGGCCTCACTTTTGAGTATTGTGGGCTGTTTTGTACACCTTATCTAAGAAAGGATGCGCTGACATTGGAGAGAGCTCGGAGTTGTTGTTTGTCACCTATATCAATGATAATGTGGTTAACTGGATCAGCAAATTTGCAGATGACACCAAGATTGGGGGTGTAGTAGACAACGAGGAAGACTATCAGAGCTTGCAATGGGATATGGACCAGCTAGAAAAATAGGCTGAAAATAGATAGAATTTAATGCAGGCAAATGTGAAATGTTGCACTTTGGTAGGACCAACAAGGGTAGGGCACTGAGAAGTGTGATAGAACAGAGGGACCTGGGAGTACAGGTATATAATTCATTGGAAGTGGTGTCACAGGTAGATAGGGTTATAAAGAAACTTTTTGGCAAATTGGCCTTCATATATTAAATTATTGAGCACAGGAGATGGGATGTTATGTTGAAGTTGTATGAAGCGTTGATGAGGCCTAAGCTGGAGTCTTGCATGCAGTTTTGGTCACCTACCTGCAGGAAAGAGGTAAACAAAGAGTACACAGAAAATTTACAAGGATGTTGCCAGGTCTGGGGGATTTATAAGGAACGATTGAATAGGTTAGGACTTTATTCCTTAGCGCATAGAAGATTGAGAGGAGATTTGATGGAGGTATTCAAAATTATGAGGGGTAGAGATAGGGTAAACGCAAGCAGGCTTCCTCCACTGAGGTTAGGTGGGACTACAAGCAGAAGTCATGGGTTAAGGGTGAAAGGTGAAAAGTTTAAGGGGAACAGGAGGGGAAACTTCTTCACTCAGAGGGTTGTGAGAGTGTGGAACAAACTGCCAGCACAAGTAGTGCATACGAGCTTGATTTCAACACTTTAGGGAAGTTTTGATATGTACCTGGGCTGTAGGGGAATGGAGGGCTGTGGCCCGGAGCAGATCACTAGGAGAAGACAGTTGAAATGGTTCCAGCATGGACTAGATGAGACAAGGAGCCTGGCTCTGTGCCGTACTTTTTTATGACTCTATGACTCCAGGAAGTTCACGACAAAGATTCTGGGAATGAAAGGCTTATCGTATGAGGGGTGATTGCTGACTCTGGGTCTTTACTCGCTGGAACTTAAAACAATGAGGGGTGATCTCATTGAAACCTATCAAATGTTGAAAGGCCTAGATAGAGTGGATGTGGAGAGGAAGTTTCCTATAGTGGGGGCAGAAAGCGCAGCCTCAGAATAGAGGGACATACATTTAAAAAGGAGATGTGGAGGAATTTCTTTAGCCAGAGGGTGGTTAATCTGTGGCTACTGTGGAGGCCAGGTCAGTGGGTGCATTTAAGATGAAAGTTGGCAGGTTCTTGATTATTTGGGATGTTAAAGGTCACGGGGAGACAGCAGGAGAATGGGGTTGCGAGGGAAATGGTTCAGCCATGATGAAATGGCAGAGCAGACTTGATGGGCCGAATAGCCTAAATCTGCCCCTATGTCTTATGGTCTTATGGAGAAGAGAACATGTCCTGGGTGATGGAGGTCCTTAATGAAGGATGCTGCTGGTTTTTAAGCATTGCCTTTGGTAGGTGTCCTCGATGCTGGGGGACGGGGACTAGTGCCCATGATGGAGCAGGCTGACTTTGCAACTTCCTGCGGCTTTTTCCAGTCCTGTGCAGTGATCTCTCCAGACTAGATGGTGATGAATCCAGCCAGAACTCTCTCCACGGTACATCTGTAGAGATTTGCGAGAGTCTTTGGTGACATAGCAAGACTCCTCAGTCTCCTAATGAAATCTATCTGCTGCATGCCTTCTACATAATTGCATCAGTATGTTGAGCCTGGGGTAGATGTTCAGAGATGCTGACACCCAGGAAGCTCACTGCTGATCTCTTAGTGAGGACTGGTGTGTGTTCCTTCAACCTCCCTTTCCTGAATTCCACAATCACTTCATTGGTCTTTCTGATTTTGAGTGCCGGGTTGCTGTTGCGACACGGTTCATCCAGCTGATCGGGAGATATTGCTAGCAAAAGCTACGCAGCGAAGCAGAATGGTGATTAAAGGTTTAGCAAAAGGAGTGGATCTGAGGGAAGTGGGAGCAGCGAACCCAGACAGAACACAGAGCAGAGAGCAGTACAGCCCACAGTGTTATGCAGGCCACTTTACCTACTAATGCTTCCCTCACACATACGCCTCCATTTCTGTCATCCATGTGACTACCTGAGAGTTTCTCATGTATCAGCGTGTACCACCTCCCCTGGCAGTGTGTTCCGGTGCTGCACGGTAGCATACCGGTTAGGATAACGCTTTACAGTGCCAGTGACGGGGCTTCAATTCCCGTTGCTGCCCGTAAGGAGTTTGTACATTCTCCCTTTGACTGTGTGGGTTTCCTCCACGTGCTTCAGTTTCCTCCTACATTCCAGAGATGTCATTTAGTAAGTTAATTAGCCACTTAGTTGTTATCGGGCATTACAGGCTCATTGAGCCGGAAGGGGCTGTTAACGTGTTGCATCTCTCAATTAAAAAATGAGATATTCCACACACCCACCATTCTCTGCTTAAAAACTTACATCTGATATCAATAGACAATAGGTGCAGGAGTAGGCCATTCAGCCCTTCAAGCCAGCACCACCATTCACTGTGGTCATGGCTGATCATTCCCAATCAGTACTCTTTTCCTGCCTTCTGCCCATATCCCTTCACTCCGCTATCTTTAAGAGCTCTATCTAACTCTTTTTTGAAAGAATCCAGAGAATTGGCCTCCACTGCCTTCTGAGGCAGAGCATTCCACAGATCCACAACCCTCTGTGTGAAAAAGTTTTTCCTCAACTCCCTTCTAAATTGTCTACCCCTTATTCTTAAACTGTGGCCTCTGGTTCTGGACTCCCCCAACATCAGGAACATGTTTCCTGCCTCTAGCGTGTCCAATCCCTTAATAATCTTATATGTTTCAATCAGATCCCCTCTCATCCTTCTAAATTCCAGTGTATACAAACCCAGTCGCTCCAATCTTTCAACATATGACTTTCCCGCCATCTCAGGAATTAACCTCGTGAACCTACACTGCACTCCCTCAATAGCTAGAATGTCCTTCCTCAAATTTGGAGACTAAAACTGTACACAATATTCCAGGTATGGTCTCACCAGGGCCCTGTACAACTGCAGAAGGACCTCTTTGCTCCTATACTTAATTCCCCTTGTTATGAAGGCCAGCATGCCATTAGCTTTCTTCACTGCCTGCTGTACCTGCATGCTTACTTTCAGTGACTGATGAACAAGGACACCTAGATCTCATTGTACTTCCCCTTTTCCTAACTTGACACCATTCAGATAGTAATCTGTGTTCCTGTTCTTGCCACCAAAGTGGATAACCTCACATTTATCCACATTAAACTGCATCTGCCATGCATCTGCCCACTCACCCAATTTGTCCAAGTCACCCTGCATTCTCATAACATCCTCCTCACATTTCACACTGCCACCCAACTTTGTGTCATCTGCAAATTTGCTAATGTTACTTCTAATCCCTTCATCTAAATCATTAATGTATATTGTAAATAGCTGCGGTCTCAACACCGAGCCTTGTGGTACCCCACTAGTCACTGCCTGCCATTCTGAAAAGGACCCATTAATTCCTACTCGTTGTTTCCTGTCTACCAATCAATTTCCGATCCATGTCAGTACCCTACCCCCAATACCATGTGCTCTAATTTTGCACACTAACCTCCTATGTGGGACCTTATCAAAGGCTTTTTGAAAGTCCTGGTACACTACATCCACTGGCTTTCCCATGTCCATTTTCATAGTCACATTCTCAAAAAATTCCAGGAGATTAGTCAAGCATGATTTCCCCTTCGTAAATCCATGCTGACTCAGACCTATCCTGCTACTGCTATCCAAATATGCTGCTATTACATCTTTTATAATTGATTCCAGCATCTTCCCCACCACTAATGTCAGACTAACTGGTCTATAATTGCCTGTTTTCTCTCTCCCTCCTTTCTTAAAAAGTGGGATAACATTAGCTACCCTCCAATCCACAGGAACTGATCCTGAATCTATAGAACATTGGAAAATGATTACCAATGCGTCCACGATTTCTACAGCCACCTCCTTAAGTACCCTGGGATGTAGACCATCAGGCCCTGGGAATTTATCAACCTTCAGTCCCATCAGTTTACCCAACACCATTTTGTGCCTTTCCTTCAGTTACTCTGTTACCCTAGGTCCTCTGGCCACTATTACATCTGGGAGATTGTTTGTGTCTTCCCTCGTGAAGGCATATCCAAAGTATCTGTTCAGCTTGTCTGCCATTTCCTTGTTCCCCATAGTAATTTCACCCGTTTCTGTCTTCAAGGGCCCAATTTTGGTCTTAACTTTTTTTTTCCTTTTCACATACCTAAAGAAGCTTTTACTATCCTCCTTTATATTCTTGGCTAACTTACCTTCGTACCTCATCTTCCCCCCCACCCCCCCGTATTGCCTTTTTATTTATCTTCTGTTGCTCCTTAAAAGTCTTCCAATCCTCTGGCTTCCCGCTCATCCTTGCTACGTTATATTTCCTCTCTTTTATTTTTATACTGTCCTTGACTTCCCTTGTCAGCCACGGTCGCCCCTTACTCCCCTTAGAATCTTTCTTCCTCTTTGGAATGAACTGATCCTGCACCTTCTGTATTATTCCCAGAAATACCTGCCATTGTTGATCCACTGTCATCCGCGCTAGGGTATCTTTCCAGTCAACTTTGGCCAGCTCCTCCCTCATGGGTCCATAGTCCCCTTTGTTCAACTGTAATACTGACTCTTCCAATATTCCCTTCTCCCTCTCAAATTGTAGATTAAAACTTGTCATATTATGGTCACTACCTCCTAATGGCTCCTTTACCTCGAGTTCCGTTATCAAATCTGGCTCATTACACAACACCAAATCCAGGATTGCCTTCTCCCTGGTAGGCTCTAATACAAGCTGCTCTAAGAATCCATCTCTGAGGCATTCCACAAACTCCCTTTCTTGGGGTCCAGCACCAACTTGATTTTCCCAGTCTACCTGCATGTTAAAATCCCCCATAACAACTGTAGAATTACCTTTGCGACATGCCAATTTTAACTCTTGATTTAACTTGCACCCTATATCCAGGCTACTGTTTGGGGGGCCTGTACAATATTGTACTATCCCTCCATGCAATATTGTTCTGAAATTTTAACCTATTCCAAGACCAATCTAACCCTTCCCTCCCACATAGCACATAGATGGAGGCAGAAGGTGGTGGAGGGGAGGGATCTTATAAATAGAATCCATTTAAACTCGATATTTACCATTAGAATGGATCTTGGAGAGTGGGGCAGAAAGACCACACCCAAGAGGACGGGCAAATGACCAGTGTGCAAAAGGCTGTGCAAATACACAGAAAAGATAAAGGAAATATAAAGCAATAAATATCGAGAACCTGAGATGAAAAGTTGTTAAAAGTGAGTCCATAGTTTGTGGGAACATCTCAGAGGTGGGGGTGAGTAAAGTTGAGCGAAGATACCCCTCTGGTTCAAGAGCTTGATGGCTGAGGGGTAATAACTATTCCGGAACCTGGTGGTGCGATCTCTATATGGACACTACATTACAAACCTCTGCATTCAAACTGAAATCATGGGATTTAAAACACCATGCTGAAAGGTTTACAGATAGCTAAATCAAATTTGCAGAATTAGAGCAACACATTCCTTCAATGGCTCACTCCTTCTGTGTGCTCAGTCCACACTGGTCCACAATTCAACCTGTCCATGCCCAGACCAACATCACACTGAAAACAGGGCTACAGATGAACTTCACCTGCCTTCCCCAGAACACGTTCCCTGCCTCTGCCTGCCCCCATAACTGACAATTATACAAAATCCCTGAGGTGAGTAATTCAGCAACTGAACAAACCTGACGTTATCATCGAGTGTGTGGGATGTGAGTCACAGGGAAAGTCAGTGTGTGTGTGTGTGTGTGTGTGTGTGTGTGTGTGTGTGTGTGTGTGTGTGTGAAGGATGTGAAAGTGGTGGGGTGTGTACGTGAAGGATGTGAACAGGGATGAGGTGTCTGTGTGTGAAGGATATGAACAGGGGTGAGGTGTGTGTGTGTGTGTGAAGGATGTGAATGAGGTGAGGTGTCTGTGTGTAAAGGATGTGAACGGGGTGGGGGTGTGTGTGTGTGAAGGATGTGAACGGGGTGAGGTGTGTGTGTGTGTGTGTGTGTGTGTGAAGGATGTGAACAGGGGTGAGGTGTGTGTGTGTGTGTGAAGGATGTGAATGAGGTGAGGTGTCTGTGTGTAAAGGATGTGAACGGGGTGGGGGTGTGTGTGTGTGAAGGATGTGAACGGGGTGAGGTGTGTGTGTGTGTGTGTGTGTGTGTGAAGGATATGAACGGGGTGAGGTGTGTGTGTGTGTGTGAAGGATGTGAATGAGGTGAGGTGTCTGTGTGTAAAGGATGTGAACGGGGTGAGGTGTGTGTGTGTGTGTGTGTGAAGGATGTGAACAGGGGTGAGGTGTGTGTGTGTGTGTGAAGGATGTGAATGAGGTGAGGTGTCTGTGTGTAAAGGATGTGAACGGGGTGGAGGTGTGTGTGTGTGAAGGATGTGAACGGGGTGAGGTGTGTGTGTGTGTGTGTGTGAAGGATGTGAATGAGGTGAGGTGTCTGTGTGTGAAGGATGTGAATGAGGTGAGGTGTCTGTGTGTAAAGGATGTGAACGGGGTGGGGGTGTGTGTGTGTGAAGGATGTGAACGGGGTGAGGTGTGTGTGTGTGTGTGTGTGTGTGTGAAGGATGTGAACAGGGGTGAGGTGTGTGTGTGTGTGTGAAGGATGTGAATGAGGTGAGGTGTCTGTGTGTAAAGGATGTGAACGGGGTGGGGGTGTGTGTGTGTGAAGGATGTGAACGGGGTGAGGTGTGTGTGTGTGTGTGTGTGTGAAGGATGTGAATGAGGTGAGGTGTCTGTGTGTGAAGGATGTGAAAGTGGTGGGGTGTGTATGTGAAGGATGTGAACAGGGATGAGGTGTCTGTGTGTGAAGGATGTGAACAGGCGTGAGGTGTTCACACTCTCTGCCGTACTATGGTGCAATAATCCTCGGCTCAGTTTTCCACCGTCTAATGGCATTAGTGGATTTAGCTGATAATCTGGTGGTTTTTCTCGATTTGTGTTAGTGCCAGCACACACACTGCCCAAGAAGCTCTCAGCTCATGAACCCCGGGTGATTCATCACTGCCTTACTCTGATCCCAGGTATAAGGTGCCCAATAAAGAGACTGGCAATGTGCACAGGGGAGCAACTGCAATAAGAATTACTGGAACGTACGTACATTGGGACTTTACATTCTGTGGGACTGTTTCAATTACTGCTCGTGTAAAGTAATGAGAAACAAAGAGAAACAGAATCGCACCCTTCAGCCATAAGACCTTAAAGCATAGGAGCCAAATTAGGCCATTCAGCCCATTGAGTCTGCTCTCCCTTTCTATCATGCCTTTTCCTTGTAACCTTTCACGCCCTGACTAATCACAGCTAATCAGATAGATCTCCTCATTCTCCTACCTTCCACTGAGAACAGGCCAGAACCATCAAATGCTATTCATACATTAACCCTTACATTCCCATGAACCTTGTCTGGACCCTCTCAGTTGTGTACTTTATATTTAAGGAGTAGTTGAGAAATCTTATTTATATACATATAGGTTGATTAAGCATTCCTGTTTGTTTAAATAATTAATTATGGGTTATATGTAAAAATACATTAATTGCATATGTCATCGCCCTATCATATAAGTGCATGCCTCGCTTAAGTAAATTCAAAGTTACACCTGCTTTTCGAACTCTCATGTCTTCCTTTGAATATAATATCTTGAAGGTACAAAACATAACACTGGTGATGAGGTATTTCTAAAATGAACCCAACATGCTTGTTAAAAGATCAGGTAGACAATCGAAATAGAACACAGTGACCTACGGTTGAGTTACAGAAAGCACATGTTCTAAGAAAGGGAAGACACGACCTTTAAAAAAAAAGGACATAAATTAAAGAATTCTGAGTTCATAAAGAGGAGTATTGGATGATAATAATCATTTAAGAATCAGAAATGGCTGGATACATTGGAAAGGTTGACGAGTTTGATTACACATTGGGTAATTGGCTGTTGTATACTGAGCTATTAGAACAAAATTTTGGAGAAAATGAAATAACCAACAAGAAGCAGGTTTGAAGGTATGCAGTTTGCTTTGAAGTTTGACTGCTCAACCAAACCAACAGAAGTGAACTTTGGTGATATTATCAAAGTAATGCAAGAACATTTAGAACCAAAGTCATTGTCGATTGCCAAATGCTTTTGGGTTCATAAGCGGAATCAAAATGAAGGGGGGGTCCAGTTCAGCATATGTGACTGAATTGAAGTGATTGTCTGAGAATTGTCAGTTAGATAATAGGCTCAGTGATGCACTAAGATATCATTTAGTTTGTGGAATCTTAAAAAAAAAATTCAGAAATGGCTCCTAATGGAAGCACAACTTACATTCAGAACAGCAGTTGAAATTGCAGTTTCAATGGAAACCACAAACAGAGATGCAACTGAGTTTCAGTCAGAAATGAACATGAGTGTGAACAAAATTGCAGCAAACAGACACCAGCCTGGCCAAACAAGTTGTGCTACCATTGTGTCAGGAGCTCACATACATCACACAAGTGCAGGTTTAAAGGTGAAACTTGCAGGAAATGTAGCAAAGAAGGACACATACGAAGAACATGTCAGGCAGAGAAAAATAAATGAACTGCACAGAGAAGAGAAAAACATAAACGTTCAAGTTGCAGTTTCAACAAGAGCGCTAATCTATCTGCTGTTGATGAAAAATCTGATAATGATGAGAGTGACACAGGACTGTGTAGCCTTGAGACTTACAGTGTGAAAACTGAGCGGAGACAAGCAATATCACCTATACCAAAGGTGAACAGCAAACTAAGTAAAATAGGAATTGGACATTGGTTCAGTTGTTTCAGTCATTCTACAAAATGAGTTTAAATGGCATTTCAAAGATACTAAACTGGATCCTGCGGATATTCAAGAACTTATACTGGAGAAAAGATAACTCCTATGGGAATGACATTCATAACAATGAAATACAACAATCAACAAGCCACATTGAAATTGTATGTGGTAAAAACAGGAGGACCAGCATTGTGGAGCATGATTGGCTGAGACAACTTCAACTAGATTGGAGAACTATCTACCATACATGCCATAACCCCTACAATAAAGTCAACTGAAAGTGAATTAAGAAAGATACTGGATGAAGCTAAAACTGTCTCCATGCTGAACACTATGAACTGAAGACAAATAGGCATTGATGCCAACCTATCTCAATGACTGTCGCGCAGTGGCACTGATATCCACCGTGATGAAGTGCTTGGAGAGGCTGATGTTGAAACATATCTTCTGAGTGTCTCCAATTTGCCTACTGGAACAGCAGATCCATAGCAGATGCCATCTCATTAACTCTTCACATAACCTTGAAACATTTGGACAGCAAAGGTTCGTACCTTTATCGATTACAGCTTTATCCCCTTAAAACTAATTAGTGAACCCAAAATTAGAACCTCAATGACCCCTTGCGCAATTGGATTCTGGATTTTCTCACTTAGAGACATAGAAACATAGAAAACCTACAGCACAAAAGTTGGCTTGCAGGTACAACAGGTTATTAAGAAGGCAAACGGAATGTTGGCCTTCATTGCTAGAGGAATTGAATTCAAGAGCAGGGAGGTTATGCTGCAACTGTACAGGGTACTGGTGAGGCCACACCTGGAGTACTGTGTGCAGTTCTGGTCTCCATACCTAGGGAAGGATATACTGGCTTTGGAGGCAGTGCAGAGGAGGTTCACCAGGTTGATTCCAGGGATGAAGGGGTTAACCTATGAGGAGAGATTGAGTCACCTGGGACTATGCTCTCGGGAATTCAGAAGAATGAGAGGGGATCTTATAGAAACATACAAAATTTTGAAAAGGATAGATAAAATAGAAGTAGGAAAGTCGTTTCCATTGGTAGGTGAGACTAGAACTAGGGAACATTACCTTAAGATTCAGGGGAGAAGATTTAGGATGGAGATGAGGAGAAACTGTTTTTCCCAGAGAGTGGTGAATCTGTAGAATTCTCTATCCAGGGAAGCACTCGAGGCTTCATCATGAAATATATTTCAGAAACAGTTAGATAGGTTTTTACATAGTCGGGGAATTAAGGATTATGGAGAAAAGGCAGGTAGATGGAGCTGAGTTTACAGATGATCAGCCATGATCTATTAAATGGCGGGGCAGGCTTGATGGGCCAGATGGCCTACTCCTGCTCCTATTTCTTATGTTCTTATGTTCTTACGTACAATACAGGCCCTTCGGCCCACATAGCTGCACCAAACATGTCCTTACCTTAGAAATTACCTAGGGTTACCCATAGCCCTCTGTATTTCTGAGCTCCATTTACCTATCCAGGTGTCTCTTAAAAGACCCTATTGTGTCCTCCTCCACCACCGTCACCGGCAGCCCATTCCGCGCACTCACCACTGTCTGTGTAATAAACTTACCCCTGACATCTCCACTGTACCTACTGCCCAGCACTTAAACCTGTGTCCTCTCATGTTAGCAGTTTCAGCCCTGCGAAAAAGCCTCTGACTATCCACATGTTCAATGCCTCTCATTATCTAGAACACCTCTATCAGTTCACCTCTCATCCTCCGTCACTCCAAGGAGAAAAGGCCGAGTTCACTCAACCTATTCTCATAAGGCATGCTCCCCAATCCAGGCAACATCCTTGTAAAACTGACTTGTAGACCCCAGTCAGTTCAAACCGGCGAAAGCATCTCCTCCATAATCCCTATCAGCACAGGAGCCCCACAGGGATGTGTGCTTTGCCCCCTGGTCTACTCTACACCCATGACTGTGTGGCTCAGTACAGCTCCAGCACCATATACAAGTTTGCTGATGACACCACTGTCATGAGGAAGATTGAAAATTTGGCTGAGTAGTAATCGTAACAGACTTTAATCAGAAGAGAGTTCAAGGAGCTTCAGGAAAGTTGCAAGCATTCAGCTTTTGTGAGCATAAAGGTCCAGAATCTACTCTGTGCGCATTAAGGTTATTGCATGAACTTCAAGTGGGAGACAAAAAGCTGTTTGTAAAAGTCGATGCAAAGATCAAAGCCCAACTGAACGGACAGAAGGCCAAAAAGGACTCAATGGAAATAGAAAGACAGATGATTTGTCAAATGATGTTGTGGATGAGGAAACCAGGAAGAGAGATCAGATTGTAAAGGGAGCAATAGAAGGATTCATCAGAGAATGCACCTTCCCAAGTTCAAGGCACTCAAACTAGAAGAAAGAAAGGAAAATGAAGGGATTGAAGTAGATCCAGAGAGAGAAAAGGCAAAGAAAGGTGCCCAGAGCAGTCAGAACCTCTTCCTGCAGTGTCAGAGTCAGCTCCTACTACCACTGTGGAGGACCCCCCAGAGCAACAGATCATTTTCACCATCACAAGTCTCACCTGCCAGGCAGAGTGATCACACACCACCCCTCACCCCCATCACCCATCCCACCTTTACCCAGGGACGTTATCCCAGAAGGGTAAGAACGCCTCCACTCTGATTAAATCTTAAGGCCTGAATGGTCCAATTAAAAATTTACTATGCTGTGGATGTCTGTATATAGTAGTTACATAGAACCATAGAACATTACAGCACAGCAACAGGCCTTTTGGCCCTTCTTGGCTGTGCCGAACCATTTTTCTGCTTAGTCCCACTGACCTGTTTTTCTTAAATGTTAAAAGTGAGCCCACATTTACCACTTCATCTGGCAGCTCATTCCATACTCCCTCCACTCTCTGTGTGAAGAAGCCCCCCCCCCCATGTTCCCTTTAAACTTTCCCCCCCCTCACCCTTAACCCATGTCCTCTGGTTTTTTTCTCCCCTTGCCTCAGTGGAAAAAGCCTGCTTGCATTCACTCTATCTATACCCATCATAATTTAATATACCTCTATCAAATCTCCCCTCATTCTTCTACACTCCGGGGAATAAAGTCCCAACCTATTCAACCTTTCTCTGTAACTGAGTTTCTCAAGTCCCGGCAACATCCTTGTAAACCTTCTCTGCACTCTTTCAACCTTATTAATATCCTTCCTGTAATTTGGTGACCAAAACTGAACACAATACTCCAGATTCGGCCTCAGCAATGCCTTATACAACATCATCATAACATTCCAGCTCTTATACTCAATACTTTGATCAATAAAGGCCAAGGTACCAAAAGCTCTCTTATGTGGTATACTTTGTATATTGGTGAGATGCATTCTCTGCTGAGTTGCAGTTTACAGTAAAGGAAGGAGTGTTGTGCATTTCATATTCAAGAAATATTTGAGTAATCTTGTATATTAGATGGTTAAGCAATCTTGTTTGTTCAATTAATTATGGGATATGTGTAAAAATTAGTGATTGCACGTCATCACACTACCACGTGATATATGCACGCCTCACTTAAAGTAAGCTCAAAGTTATGCCTGCATTTCATACTCACATATCTTCCTTTGAATTAGTTTAACGTTTTGAAGTTACAAAACATAACCCTCTCCCTCTCCCATACTGAGTCCATACCAACCACTTACACTCTCATTATTAGAGCAGTAGTTGGCTTCATCAACAACGGTGACAAGATGGCATACAGAGAGGAAGTAAATCAACTGGCAGACGGTCCAGTCAGCGGCAGGAGCAGGCTACAGCAACGAGGTTTCTCGCAGGTCGGCGACGCTTGTTTAAAAGTATAAGCAGGGCGGCCAGTGGTGAGAGTAGGAGTGTCAGGCTTTGGCTTAAAGGAGGCTTCGGCTCGGAAGAGGCATTGGCTCTGGGTAAGTTTCTGTTAAGGTTCTTTTTTTCTCTCTCTTACTGTACCTAGTGTAGTAAATGGCTGTTCTTCATGCCAGATATTGGAGTCCTGGGAGACCCAGAGACCACTAGGGAACCACATCTGCATGAAGTGCATCCAGCTGCAGCTCCTTGGAGACCGTGTTAGGGATCTGGAGCAGCAACTGGATGATCTTCAGCTTCTACAGGAGAGGGAGGATATAATTGATCAAAGTTACAGGGAAATAGTCATTCGAAGTTGCGGGAGGCGAGTAGCTGGGTGACTGTCAGGAGAAATGAAAATAGGCAGTGAGAACAGAGCACCCCTGTGGCCATTACCCTCCCCTCAATAATAAATATACCGTTGTGGGGGATGACCTCCCAGGGGAACGCCACGGAGACCAGTTTACTGGCACTGAGCATGGGTCCATGGTGCAGAAGGGGAAGAGGGAGAAGAGGGAAGTGGTAGTGACAGGGGACTCAATGCTCAGGGGAACAGACAGGAGATCTTGTAGACATGAACATGATACCCAAATGGTATGTTGCCTTCCTGGTACCAGGGTCAGGGACATCTCAGATTGCGTCCACAGCATTTTGGAGGGGGAGGGAGAGCAGCCAGATGCCTTTCTACACATTGGTACTAATGACGTAGGAAGAAAAGGCAATGAGGCCCTGAAAAGAGAAATTAGAGAGCTCGGTAGAAAGCTGAGAAGCAGAACCTCCAGGGTAGTAATTTCTGGATTGCTGCCTGTGTCACGCACCAGTGAGGGTAGAAACAGGATGATTGAGCAGATAAATACATGGCTGAGAAGCTGGTGCAGGGGGCAGGGCTTCAGGTTCCTGGATCACTGGGATCTCTTCTGGGGGAGGCATGACCTGTGCAAAAGTGACGGGTTCCACCTGAACCCAAGGGGGACCAATATTCTCGTAGGCAGGTTTGTTAGAGCTGTAGGGGAGGGTTTAAACTAACTTGGCAAGGGGGTGGGAATCTGGAGTGAAGGGACTCAGGAAAGGATGGATGGTAAAAAGTAAAGATATCAGGCCATCAGGTTGTCAGAAAGGGTAGGCAGGTGATGGGACTTAGTTGCAGCCAACAGGCTGTGTATCAAATCATTAGGGACGCAGAATCAGAAAGGATAGCAAATATGGTACTCAACGTGTTGTATCTAAATGCGCATAGAATAAGAAATAAGGTGGACGATCTTGTTGCACTATCACAGATTGCCAGGTATGATGTCGCGGCCATCACTGACTCATGGCTGAAGGATGGTTGCAGTTGGGAGCTGAATGTCCAAGGTTACACGTTGTATCAGAAGGACAGGAAGGTAGTCAGAGGGGGTGTTGTGGTTCTACCAATAAGGAATGGTATCAAATCATTAGAAAGATGTGACATAGGACCGGAAGATGTTGAATCCTTGTGGGTTGAGTTAAGAAACTGCAAGGGTAAAAGGACCCTGATGGCAGTTATATACAGGCCTCACAACAGTAGCTAGGATGTGGACCACAGGTGTTATGTATGAACCCGAGGCGACTAGGGAGCTTAAGGTAAAAGAACCCTTAGGAACCAGTGATCACAATATGATTGAGTTCAACTTTGAAATTTGAACCTGTTGGAATTCCCGTGGGCAGGTTTGTTAGAGCTGTAGGGGGGGGTATAAACTAATTTGGCAGGGGGATGGGAATCCGGAGTGAATGGACTCAGGATAGGACAGATGGTAAGAAAGCAAATATAGCCGGCAGTCAGGCTACCAGGAAAGGCAGGCAGATGATAGGACATAATTGCAGCCTGCAGGGTGAGTCTCAGTGCATTAGGAATGCAGAATCAAAAAGTGTAGCAAACACAGTATTCAAAGTGTTACATCTCAGTGCATGGAGTATAAGAAATAAGGTGGTTGATCGTGTTGCACTATTACAGATGGTCAGGTATGGTGTTGTTGGCCATCACTGAATCGTGGCTGAAGGATGGTTGTAGTTGGGAGCTGAATGTCCAAGGTTACACGTTGTATCAGAGGGATGGCAAGCTCGGCAGAGGGGGCAGAGTGGCTCTGCTCATAAAGAATGGCATCAAATCAGTAGAAAGATGTGACATAAGATTGCAAGATGTTGAATCCTTGTGGGTTGAGTTAAGAAACTATCAGGGTAAAAGGACCCTGATAACAGTTATATATAGGCCTCCCAACAATAGCTGGGATGTGGACTACAGATTACAATGGGAAATAGAAAAGGTGTATCAAAAGAGCAATGATAGTCATGGAAAGTTAACATTCATTTCACGAGGACTGGAATATAAAAGCAAGGATGTAATGCTGAGGCTTTATAAGGCACTGGTAAGGCTTCACTTGGAGTATTGTGAGCAGTTTTTGGCCCCTTTCTGAAGAAAGGATGTGACGACATTGGAGAGGGTTCAAAGAAATATAGCGTTGATCAGCATGTCGAAATGGCGGAGCAGACCTGATGCGACAAATGGCCTAATTCTGCTCCTATATCTTATGGCCTTGTGGTGAATTTCGGGAAGGGATTTACAGGATATTAAAGACAGCTTCTCATGCTGTTGAGGATATAAAAAGTTAAGGTTTTATCACTAGGGAATAAATTAGAAAGTGGAAGCAGGAATGACGTGACTTTATAAAACCTTAATGAGGCTTCGGTTAGGAGCAGAGTATTGAGCTCCATGCCACAGGAAGGATGTCCAGAGAGTATGAGCTATACTCAGTGGGGTGCTGCCTGGTGCAAGGAAATACGAAAGTCAAGGAAAACATTATTTTTTGATTTAAATGATGCAGATTATGGGCCAACATGATAACTGTCCTCAAAAGTTCCATCAACTTTTCTAACTGATTAGCTGGTTCTGGACTTCTATATACTTAGCAATGCATTCAATAACCACTTTATTAGGTACACCTGTAATATTTCAAATAACTTATTGTGCTTCACTTTATCAAGTGCTTTTATGTAGTCAATAAAACAAACAAACAAATCTTTTTGCACTTGAATAGCTCGTTCTGATAGTATCTTTAACATCAATATTGCGTTTCTTGTACCTTTGTCTTTCACAAAACCACATTGTTCTTTACCTGTTTCAGCCTGTATCTTACTTATAGCTCTTGTCATTAATGCACTATCAATTACTCCAAAAGACTGGAAGTAGAGAAAATACTGAAGGGCTTTTATTAACAGTAAATGGACCAACGTCCATGCTGAGTATCTGTCCTGGACTGAGGGAGGAGCAGTGACACAATCACCTTTATTCAGGGGTCTGTGGGAGGAGCCACAGAAGCAGTCAGCAGAGGGGCCTGTCCAAGCATGTCCAGACAGGTAACCCAGTTACAACCTATATACATGATTTACCACAGTCATCAAAATTCTTAGAAATATCTTGGTGATATGACTCCAATATTACAGGAAACTTTGATCTAGATTCGAAAGACCTCCGCCTAATCAGAAATCTGTACTGGGAACAAACTGCTGCTGTAAGAATAGGTGGAAAAGTGAGTCAGTTTATGAAAATCAAGAGAGGCGTTAGACAAAGGTGTGTTTTCCCCCCCTGATTTATTTAATGTGCACAGTGAAACAATATTACAAAAAATAAGAGACATCTTGGGAATCAAATTTGGCGGTGAAAACATCAATAATTTCAGATATGTTCATGACACTGTGTTCATTGCAAGTACAGAGGAAGAACTACAAAACTTAATTGATATAATTGTTGAAGAAAGTGCAAAAATGGGTCTATCTATCAATTGCAAAAAGACAGAATGTATGGTGATATCCAAAAAGGAGGAGAATCCTATCTGCAGACTAAGAATAAACGAGGAAGACATAAAACAAGTAAAGAACTTTTGCTACTTAGAAAGCTGGGTGAGATCAGATGGCAGGTGCGACATGGATAGGGATGGCAAAAGACACCTTTACGAGAATGAAGAGTATATTGACCAATACTAAACTAGGCATGACAACCCACCTCAGAGTACTGAAATGTTATGTTTATCCAGTTATGTTATATGGCTCAGAATGTTGGACAATATCTAGTAACATGAGGAAACAAATTGTAGCAGCAGAGATGTGGTTTTTGAGGAGGATACAAAGAATATCGTGGACGAAATGAATATCTAACGAGGATGTCATGAACAGAGCAAACATAAAAAGAGAAATAATGTATGGGATCATGAAAAGGCAACGTAACTTCATTGAACGTGTGATTAGGAAAGAGGAGTTAGAATGCACGGGAATTATGGGAAAGATTGAAGGGAAGAAAGCAAGAGGAAGACAAAGACAAATGATGATGGAGACAGCAGCCAGAGAACTGGAAATGAATACCAATGAATTGATCTACTTGACCCGAAACAGGAATGTGTGGGCCATGGTAGTCAAAGCTCAAACTAGGCATGACGCCTGATGATGATGATGAATAGGTCCAGATGCACACCTGCTTGTTAATGTAAATATATAATCAGCCAATCATACAGCAGAACTCAATGTATAAAAGCATGCAGACATGGTCAAGAGGTTCAGACCAAACATTAGGATGGCAAAGAAATGTGACTTTGACTGTAGAATAATTGTTGTTGCCAGATGGGGTGGTTTGAGTATCTCAGAAACTGCTGATCTCATGGAATTTTCACACACACCAGTCTCTAGAGTTTACTGAGAATGATGCGAAAAACAAAAAATATCTAGTGAACAGCAGAAGCTTTGTGGAAATGCCTTATTAATGAGAGAGGCCAGACAAGAATGGTCAGATAGGTTAAAGGTGACAGGAAGGCAACAGTAGCTCAGATAACCATCATTACAACAGTGGTGTACAGAAGAGCGTCTCTGAATGGGCAACACACTGAACCTTGAAGCAGGTGGCCCTCAGTAGCAGAGAACCATGACCGTACACACAGTGGCCACTTTAATAGGTGAGGGGGCACAGGGGAGCCCAGAAGGGTCTGGGGGTACACAGGAGGTACAGGGGCTATAGGGGGTGGAGGGATTACAGGGGATACAGCGGGTAGAGGGGTTACAGGTTGTGCAGGGGGGTAGAAGGGTTACAGGTGTTGCGGGGGGATAGGGGTTACAGGTGTTGCGGGGGGTAGGGGGTTACAGGGGGTAGAGGGGTTATAAGTGGTGCAGGGGGTAGGGGGTTATAGGGGGTAGAGGGGTTACAGGTGGTGCGGGGGTAGGAGGTTACAGGGGGTAGAGGGGTTACAGGTGTTGCGGGGGGTAGGGGGTTATGGGGTAGAGGGATTACAGGTGTTGCGGGGGGATAGGGGGTTACAGGGGGTAGAGGGGTTACAGGTGGTGCAGGGGGCAGGGGGTTACAGGGGGTAGAGGGGTTACAGGTGGTGCGGGGGTAGGGGGTTATGAGGTAGAGGTGTTACAGGTGGTGCGGGGGTAGGGGGTTACAGGGGGTAGAGGGGTTACAGGTGGTGCAGGGGGTAGGGGGTTATGGGGTAGAGGGGTTACAGGTGGTGCGGGGGTAGGGGGTTATGGGGTAGAGGGGTTACAGGTGGTGCGGGGGTAGGGGGTTACAGGGGGTAGAGGGGTTACAGGCGGTGCAGGGGTAGGGGGTTATGGGGTAGAGGGGTTACAGGTGTTGCGGGGGGTAGGGGGTTATGGGGTAGAGGGGTTACAGGTGGTGCGGGGGGATAGGGGGTTACAGGGGGTAGAGGGGTTACAGGTGGTGCGGGGGGATAGGGGGTTACAGGGGGTAGAGGGGTTACAGGTTGTGCAGGGGGGTAGAAGGGTTACAGGTGTTGCGGGGGATGGGGGTTACAGGGGGTAGAGGGGTTACAGGTGGTGCAGGGGGTAGGAGGTTACAGGGGGTAGAGGGGTTACAGGTGGTGCGGTGGGTAGGGGGTTACAGGGGGTAGAGGGGTTACAGGTGGTGCGGGGGGATAGGGGGATACAGGGGGTAGAGGGGTTACAGGTTGTGCAGGGGGGTAGAAGGGTTACAGGTGTTGCAGGGGATGGGGGTTACAGGGGGTAGAGGGGTTACAGGTGGTGCAGGGGGTAGGAGGTTACAGGGGGTAGAGGGGTTACAGGTGTTGCGGGGGTAGGGGGTTATAGGGGGTAGAGGGGTTACAGGTGGTGCGGGGGTAGGAGGTTACAGGGGGTAGAGGGGTTACAGGTGGTGCGGGGGGATAGGGGGTTACAGGGGGTAGAGGGTTTACAGGTGGTAGAGGGGTTACAGGTGGTGCAGGGGGTAGGGGGTTACAGGGGCTAGAGGGGTTACAGGTGGTGTGGGGGGTAGGGGGTTACAGGGGGTAGAAGGGTTACAGGTGGTGCAGGGGGTAGGGGGTTACAGGGGGTAGAGGGGTTACAGGTGGTGCAGTGGGTAGGTGGTTACAGGGGGTAGAGGGGTTACAGGTGGTGCGGGGGTAGGAGGTTACAGGGGGTAGAGGGGTTACAGGTGGTGTGGGGGTAGGGGGTTACAGGGGGTAGAGGGGTTACAGGCGGTGCAGGGGTAGGGGGTTATGGGGTAGAGGGGTTACAGGTGTTGCGGGGGGTAGAGGGTTATGGGGTAGAGGGGTTACAGGTGGTGCGGGGGGATAGGGGGTTACAGGGGGTAGAGGAGTTACAGGTGGTGCGGGGGGATAGGGGGTTACAGGGGGTAGAGGGGTTACAGGTTGTGCAGGGGGGTAGAAGGGTTACAGGTGTTGCGGGGGATGGGGGTTACAGGGGGTAGAGGGGTTACAGGTGGTGCAGGGGGTAGGAGGTTACAGGGGGTAGAGGGGTTACAGGTGGTGCGGTGGGTAGGGGGTTACAGGGGGGTAGAGGGGTTACAGGTGGTGCGGGGGGATAGGGGTTACAGGGGGTAGAGGGGTTACAGGTTGTGCAGGGGGGTAGAAGGGTTACAGGTGTTGTGGGGGATGGGGGTTACAGGGAGTAGAGGGGTTACAGGTGGTGCAGGGGGTAGGAGGTTACAGGGGGTAGAGGGGTTACAGGTGTTGCGGGGGTAGGGGGTTATAGGGGGTAGAGGGGTTACAGGTGGTGCGGGGGTAGGAGGTTACAGGGGGTAGAGGGGTTACAGGTGGTGCGGGGGGATAGGGGGTTACAGGGGGTAGAGGGGTTACAGGTGGTGCGGGGGTAGGGGGTTACAGGGGGTAGAGGGGTTACAGGTGGTGTGGGGGGTAGGGGGTTACAGGGGGTAGAGGGGTTACAGGTGGTGTGGGGGGTAGGGGGTTACAGGGGGTAGAGGGGTTACAGGTGGTGCAGGGGGTAGGGGGTTACAGGGGGTAGAGGGGTTACAGGTGGTGCGGTGGGTAGGGGGTTACAGGGGGTAGAGGGGTTACAGGTGGTGCGGGGGTAGGAGGTTACAGGGGGTAGAGGGGTTACAGGTGGTGCGGGGGTAGGGGGTTACAGGGGGTAGAGGGGTTACAGGTGGTGCAGGGGGCAGGGGGTTATGGGGTAGAGGGGTTACAGGTGGTGCAGGGGGTAGGGGGTTACAGGGGGTAGAGGGGTTACAGGTGGTGCGGGGGTAGGAGGTTACAGGGGGTAGAGGGGTTACAGGTGGTGTGGGGGGTAGGGGGTTACAGGGGGTAGAGGGGTTACAGGTGGTGCGGGGGGTAGGGGGTTACAGGGGGTAGAGGGGTTACAGGTGGTGCGGGGGTAGGGGGTTACAGGGGGTAGAGGGGTTACAGGTGGTGCAGGGGGCAGGGGGTTATGGGGTAGAGGGGTTACAGGTGGTGCGGGGGGTAGGAGGTTACAGGGGGTAGAGGGGTTACAGGTGGTGCGGGGGTAGGGGGTTACAGGGGGTAGAGGGGTTACAGGTGGTGCAGGGGGCAGGGGGTTATGGGGTAGAGGGGTTACAGGTGGTGCGGGGGGTAGGGGGTTACAGGGGGTAGAGGGGTTACAGGTGGTGCGGGGGTAGGAGGTTACAGGGGGTAGAGGGGTTACAGGTGTTGCGGGGGGTAGGGGGTTATAGGGGGTAGGGGGGTTACAGGTGGTGCGGGGGTAGGAGGTTACAGGGGGTAGAGGGGTTACAGGTGGTGCGGTGGGTAGGGGGTTACAGGGGGTAGAGGGGTTACAGGTGGTGCGGGGGGATAGGGGTTACAGGGGGTAGAGGGGTTACAGGTTGTGCAGGGGGGTAGAAGGGTTACAGGTGTTGCGGGGATGGGGGTTACAGGGGGTAGAGGGGTTACAGGTGGTGCAGGGGGTAGGAGGTTACAGGGGGTAGAGGGGTTACAGGTGTTGCGGGGGTAGGGGGTTATAGGGGGTAGAGGGGTTACAGGTGGTGCGGGGGGATAGGGGGTTACAAGGGGTAGAGGGGTTATGAGGGTACAGCAGGCAGAGGTGTACGGGGGCACAGTGAGTACAGAAGACACAGGGGTTTCAGGAAGTACGGGGGTACAGGTGAGGGAGTGCACGGGGTGCAGGGGTTGCAGAAGGTACAGGGGTTACAGCAGATTCAGTGGGTACAGGAGACATGAGGGTTACAGACATAACCGGGGATACAGAAGGTACAGGAGGAACAGTGGGTACAAGGGTTACAGAAGGTGCAGGGATTTAAACTAAACTAATTTTGTAGGGTTTGAATGAGGTTGAAAATAATTTGCAGGGGGGAGGGAAACAGGAGTGATGGGATTCAGAATAGGACAGGTAATGAAAAAGCAAAGAGAGCGTGCCATCAGACTGACAGGAAAGACAGGCAGATGATAGGACAAAATTGCAGCCAGCAGGGTGAGTACCAGTGCAGAATCAAAAAGGCTAGCATATACAGTTCTCGAAGTGTTTTTCTCTCAATGCACAGAGTTTAAAAAATCAGGTGGATGATCTTGTTGCGTTATTACAGATTGTCAGGTATGCTGTGGCCATCACTGAATCACAGCTGAAGGATGGTTGTAGTTGGGAGCAGAATGTTCAAGGTCACATGTTGTATTTTAGTGATAGGAAGGTAGTCAGGGGGGTGGTGTGGTTCTGCTGGTAAAGAATGGCATCAAATCAGTAGGAAGTTGTGACATAGGATCAGAAGATGTTGAATCCTTGAGGGTTGAGTTAAGAAATAACAAAGGTTAAAGGACCCTGATGGCAGTTATATACAGACCTCCAAGCAGTAGCTGGGATGTGGACCACAGATTACAACGGGAAAAAGGAAAAGCGAGTCAAAAGGGCAATGTTACGATAGTCATGGGAGATTTTAAAATTCAGGTCAATTGGGAAAATCAGGTTGATAATAGATCTCAGGAGAGTGAGTTTTGTTGAATGCCTACAAGATGGCTCTTTAGAGCAGTTTGTCGTTGAGCCTACCAGGGGATCATTTATACTGGATCGGGTGTTATGGAATCAGCCAGAGGCGTTTAGGGAGCTTAAGGTAAAAGAACCCATAGGAGGCAACGATCACAATGTGATTGAGATCAATTTGAAATTTGATAGGGAGAAAATAAAGTCCGATGTAGCAGTATTTCAGTGGAGTAAAGGAAGTTACAGTGGTATGAGAGAGGAGATGACCAAAGTAAATTGGAAGGAGCTGCTGCCAGGACGACAGCAGAGCAGCAATGGCATGAGCTTCTTAGAAAAAAGAGAAAGGTGCAGGATATATGTTTCCCAAAACCAAAGAAATACCCAAATGGTACAACTGTGGCTGACAAGGGAAGTCAAAGCTAATGTAAAAGCAAAAGAGAGGGCAGACAACACAAAGCAAAAATGCTGCAGGGTCTCGGTCCGAAACGTCGACTGTACGTTTATCTATAGATGCTGCCAGACCTGCTGAGTTCCACCAGCATTTTGTGTCTGTTGCTGGGAAGATAGAGGATTGGGAATATTTTAGAACAGTACAGAGAGCAACTAAAAGAATCATTAGGAGAGAAAAGATGAGATATGAAAACAAATTAGCAAATAATACCAAAGTGGATAGTAAAACCTTTTTCAAGTATGTAAAAAATAAAAGAGAGATGAGTGAATATAGGTCTGCGAGAAAATGAGGCCAGAGAAATAATAACAAGGAGATGGCAGATGAGCCAAATGAATATTTTGCATCGGTCTTCACTGTGGAAGGCACTATCAGTGTGTCAGATGTGAGTGCAATTACTAGTACAAGAGAGAAGGTGCTCAAAAAGCTGAAAGACTTCAGGATACATAAATCACCTGGACCGGATGAACTGCACCCTAGGGTTCCAAAAGAGGTAGTGATGGAGATTGTGGAGGCACTAGAAATTATCTTTCAAAAAATTATTGGTGTCAGACGACTGGAAAATTGCCAATGTCACTCCACTCTTTAAGAAAGGAGGAAGGTAGCAGAAAGGAAATTATAGACCAAATAGCCTGACCTCAGTTGCTGGGAAGATGTTTGAGTCAATTGTTAAGGATGAGGCTATGGAATACTTGGTGACACATGACAAGATAGGACAAAGTCAGCATGGTTTCCTTAAGGAAAAATCTTGCCTGCAGAACCTGTTCTAATTCTTTGAGGGGATTACACATAGGATAGGTGAAGGGAATGCAGTGGATGTTATACATTTTGACTTTCAGAAAGTGCCACACATGAGACTGCTTACCAAGTTAAGAGCCCATGGTATTACAGGAAAGTTACTGGCATGGTTAGAGCATTGGCTGATTGGTAGGAGGCAGCAAGTGGGAATAAAAGGATCCTTTTATGCTTGGCTGCCAGTGACTAGTGGTGTCCTGCAGGGGTCGGTGTTGGGACCACTTCTTTCTATGCTGTGTAAGGGGGTTTCAACTTTTATGTTACTGCGGAAGCTAGTTAAAATGGTGTCTTTGTTATGTTAATCTGGGGAATGCGGCTTTGTTGTGTTAAACGCTGAGAACGTTTGCGCTAGCAGCTTGCTTTTGCTTTAGAGTGTGATAAGAGGGTGCTATTAACCAATTGGGATAGATGTTATGGTTTTGGTGTATTTGAAGATACTGTTTGCGAGGGGGTTTTGGGAGCAGAAGGCGGGGGAGCGAGACAGAGGATGGACGAGGTGCTGTGAGTCCACTAACGGGGTTGGACCCCGAGCAGGACGTTCGGCGAGGAGACGGAGACGGACTCGTGTGGAGCGTCTGGTCGACCACCGTTGTTGGTCCCAGGCGGCCGGTCGAGGTGGTCCAAGGGGGTCACAGGGTGAAGAAGAAGGTCCTTGAGCTCCAACTGTTTGTGCACGAAGAGATTGAACTTTGATAAGTGTGGCGCCTTTTATTTTCCTTTTATATTTTATTCTCTTTTAATTATATAGTTCCAGTAATATCTATAAACTGTAAATCATTTAATTGCATCTGGTGTATTGTCTGTTATTTGGGCGGGGTGGGGTACCGCACACAGCATCCACACAAACTAATTACCCAGTTTGCCGGGGCCGAGGTTGTTTCCCTAGACGACAGAGAGCCGAGCGACCCTGAGGGTGGCCGGGGGGGCTACAGCTGTATATCAATGATTTAAATGATGAAATAGATGGCTTTGTTGCCAAGTTCGCAGATGATATGAAGATTGGTGGAGGGGCACCAATGTTGAGAAAACAGGTAGGATACAGAAAGACTTAGACAGATTAGGAGAATGGTCTAGAAAGATGTGACATAGGGTAAGAGAATGTTGAATCTTTGTGGGTGGAGTTAAGAAACTGCAACGGTAAAAAAAATTGTGGAATTCAGGCATAGGCCTCCAAATAGTAGCCAAGACGTGGGTTTGAGATTGCAAAGGGAGCTGGAAAAGCCATGTAAAAAGGGTAATGATTCATTTGTAATGGGGTACTTCAATATGCAAGGGGGTTGGAAAAATTAGGTTGGTGTCAGATCGCAAGAGAGGGAATTTGCTTAATGCCTTTTAGAGCAGCTTGTGCTTGAGCCAACTCATAGAAACATAGAAACATAGAAAACCTACAGCATAATACAGGCCCTTCAGCCCACAATGCTGTGCGGAACATGTACTTACTGTAGAAATTACCTAGGGTTATCCATAGCCCTCTATTTTAATAAGCTCTATGTACATCTTCCCAGCAACTGAGGTCACGCTAATTAGTCTATAATTTCCTTTTCTGCTACCTTCCTCCTTTCTTAAAGAGTGGAGTGACATTGGCAATTTTCCAGTCCTCTGGCACCAATAATTTTTTGAAAGATAGTTTCTAATACCTCCACAATCTCTCTTAAAAATCCCTATTGTATCTGCCTCCACCACCGTCACTGGCAGATGATTCCACACACTCACCACTCTCTGCGTAAAAAACTTACCCCTGATATCTCCTCTGTACTTCCATGCACCTTAAACCTGTGTCCTCTTGTGGCAACCATTTCAGCTCTGGGAAAAAGCCTCTGACTATCCACACGATCAATGCCTCTCATCATCTTATAAACCTCTGTCAGGTCACTTCTCATCCTCCATTGTTCCAAGGAGAAAAGGCCAAGTTCACTCAATCTCTTCTCATAAGGCATGCTCGCCAATCCAGGTAACATCCTTATAAATCTCCTCTGCACCCTTTCTATGGTTTCCACATCCTTCCTGTAGTGACATGACCAGAACTGAGCACAGTGCTCCAACTGGGGTCTGACCAGGGTCCTATATAGCTGTAACATTACCTCTCAGCTCTTGAACTCAATCCCACAGCTGATGAAGGCCAATGCACCATATGCCTTCTTAACCACACAGGCAAAATCTTTGAGTGTCCTCTGGACTAGGACCCCAAGATCCCTCTGATCTTCCACACTGCCAAAAGTCTTATCATTAATACTATATTCTGCCATTATATTTGACCTACCAAAATGAACCACCTCACACTTATCTGGGTTGAACCCATCTGTCACTTCTCAGTCCAGTTTTGCATCCTGTCGATGTCCCACTGTAACCTCTGACAGTCCTCCACACTATCCACAACACCCCTAACCTTTGTGTCATCAGCAAATTTACTAACCCATCCCTCCATTTCCTCATCCAGGTCATTTATAAAAATCACGAAGAGAAGGGGTCCCAGAACAGATCCCTGAGGCACACCACTGGTCATTGATCCCCATGCAGAATATGACCCGTCTACAAGCACTCTTTGCCATCTGTGGGTAAGCCAGTTCTGGATCCACAAAGCAAGGACCCCTTGGATCCCATGCCTCCTGACTTTCTCAATAAGCCTTGCATTGGGTACCTCATCAAGTGCCCGGCTGGAATCCATATACACTGGATTTATGAACATTTGAAGAAGCATAATAAGATTAGGAATAGTCAGCATGGCTTTGTCAAAGGCAGGTCTTGCCTAACGAGCCTGATAAAATTTTCTGAGGATGTGACTAAACACATTGATGAAGGTAGAGCAGTAAATGTAGCATATATAGATTCCAGCAGGGCATTATAGACTCACTGGTCTATAATTTCCTGGGCTATCTTTACTGCCTTTCTCGAAGAAGGGAACAACATCTGCAACCCACCAATCCCCCAGAACCTCTCCCGTCCCCATTGATGTTGCAAAGATCATTGCCAGAGGCTCAGCAATCTCCTCGTTTGCCTCCCACAGTAGCCTAGGGTATATCTCGTCCGGTCCTGGTGACTTATCCAACTTGATGCTTTCCAAAGCTCAAGTTTTTCAGTCCACTGTAAGTCATCCCTACAAAGTATTCATTAAGTATCTCCAGGCAACACACATCAAAGTTGCTGGTGAACGCAGCAGGCCAGGCAGCATCTGTAGGAAGGGGTGCAGTCGACGTTTCAGGCCGAGACCCTTCGTCAGGATCGTATCTTAAGTATCTCCGCTATCTCCTCCAGTTTCATACACACTTTTCCACTGTCACAATTCATTGGTTCTATTCTCTCACGCCTTATCCTCTTGCTCTTCACATACTTGTAGAATGCCTTGGGGTTTTCCTTAATCCTGCTCGCCAAGGCCTTCTCATGGCCCCTTCTGGTTCTCCTAATTTCCTTCTTAAACTCCTTCCTTAGAGCCTTATAGTTTTCTAGATCTCTATCATTACCTAGTTTTTTGAAACTTTCATAAGCTTTTCTTCTTGACTAGATTTTCAACAGCCTTTGTACACCATGGTTCCCATACACTCGCATACACTATGCAGAACACCAAGTAAATATCCCTTGAACATTTGCCACATTTCTGCCATACATTTCCCCAAGAACATCCATTCCCAATTTATGCTTCCAAGTTCCTGCCTGAGAGCTTCATATTTCCCTTTACTCCAATTAAACACTTTCCTAACTTGTCTTTCCCTATCCCTCTCCAATGCTATGGTAAAGGAGATAGAATTATCTCCAAAATGCTCTCCCACTGAGAGACCTGGCACCTGACCAGGTTCATTTCCCAATACCAGATCAAGTACAGCCTCTCCTCTTGGAGGCTTATCTACATATTGTGTCAGGAAACCTTCCTGAACACACCTAACAAACTCCACCCCATCTAAACCCCTTGCTCTAGGGAGATGCCAATCAATACTGGGGAAATTAAAATCTCCCATCACGACAACCCTTTTAAACTCGGGGAAAGGCCAACTTAGATTGGGTGTGGTGTAATAACCCAGATCCTATTAGGGAACTTAATGTAAAGGAACCCTTAGGAGGCAGTGATCATAATATGATTGAATTCATACTGCAATTTGAGAGAGAGAAACATAGCTCACATGTATTTGTTTCACAATGGAATAAAGGGAATTACAGAGGCATGAGAGAGGAGATTGCCCAGGTGGATTGGAGGGGGATACTGGCGGGGATGACAGCAGAGCAGAGATGGCTGAAGTTTCTGGAAATAGTTCACCAGAGGAAGAAGTTCTCAAATGGCAGGGGCAGCCGACAAAGGAAGTTAAGAACTGCATAAAAGCCAAGCAGAGGGCATATAAAGTCGCAATAGTAAGTGGGAAGCTGGATGATTGGCAAGTTTTTAAAATCCAGCAAGAGGCAACTGAAAAAGCCATAAGATGAAATATGAGGGCAGATCAGCCAATAATATACAAAGGTTACGGGGAGAAGGCAGGGAACTAGGGTTGAGGAGGAGATAGGAAAATAGGATCGGCCATGATTGATTGGTGGAGCAGACTCATTGGGCCAGGTGGCCTAATTCTGCTCCTGTGTCTTATGGTCTTAAAGAATGGAGTGACATTTGCAATCTTCCAGTCCTCTGAGACCATGCCAGAGTCAAGTGATTCTTGAAAGACCATGCCCAATGCACCCATTATCTCTTCAGTAACCTCTCTCCAGATTATAGGATGGAGTCCATCTGGTCCAGGTGACTTATCCACCTTAAGACCTTTCAGTCTGCCTTACACTTTTTCCTTTGTAGTAGCAATGGCACTCACTCCTGCTCCCTGACACTCATGGACCTCTGGCCCACTGCTAATGTCTTCCACAGTGAAGACAGATACAAAGTACCCACTAAGTTCATCTGACATTTCTTTGTCCCCCATTACTACCTCACCAGAGTCTTTTTCCAGTGGTCCAATATCCACTCTCACCTCCCTTTTACTCTTTATATAACTGAAAAAACTTCTGGTATCCTGCTTTGCTGTTTTCCTGTCTCCTCCTCAACCCTAGATCCCAGCCTTCTCCCTGTAACCTTTGATGCCATGTCCAATCAAGAACCCATCAATCTCTGCCTTAAATATGCCCAACAACCTGGCCTCCACTGCATGTGGCAACAAATTCCACAAATTCACTACCATTTGGCAAAAGAAATTTCTCCCATCCCTGTCTTGAAAGTGTGCCCCTCTATCCTGAGGCTGTGCCCTCTTGTCCTACACTCTCCCACCATGGGAAACATCCTCTCCACACCTACTCTGTTCGGACCTTTCAATATTTGAAAGGTTTCAATGAGATCTCCCCTTATCCTTCTGAATTCCAGCAAGTACAGACCCAGAGCCATCAGATGTTCCTCATATGATAACCCTTTCATTCCTGGAACAGCAACTGGTTGACGCTCTCCAATGCCAGCACAACTTTTCTAAAATGAGGGGCCCAAAACTGTTCACAATACTCAAGGTGAGGCATCACCAGTGCCTTATAAAACCTCAGCATCACATCCTTGCTCTTGTATTCTAGACCTCGAATGCTAACATGGCATTTGCCTTCCTCACCACCGACTCAACCTGCAAGTTAACCATCAGAGTGTTCTGCACAAGGACTCCCAAGTCCCTTTGCATCTTAGATTCCTGGATTTTCTCCACACATTTATTTCTACTTCCAAAGTGCATAACCATGCATTTTCCAACACTGTATATCATTTGCCACTTTCTTGCCCATTCTCCTAATCTGTCTAATTCCTTCTGCATCCTACCTGTTTCCTCCACACTACCTGACTTCCACCAATCTTCATATCAGCTGCAAACTTGGTAACAAAGCCCTCTATTCCATCATCTAAATCACCGATATACAGCATAGAAAGAAATGATCCCAACACCAACCCCTGCGGAACACCGCTAGCCACTAGCAGCCAACCAGACAAGGATCCTTTTATTCCCACTCGCTGCCTCCTACCAATCAGCCAATGCTCTAACCATGTCAGTAACTTTCCTGTAATGCCATGGGCTCTTAACTTGGTAAGCAGCCTCATGTGTGGCACCTTGTCAAAGGCCTTCTGAAAGTCCAAGTATACATCCCCTTTATCTATCCTACTTGTAATCACCTCAAAAAATTCCAACAGGCTCGTCAGGCAGGATTTTCCCTGAAGGAAACCATGCTGACTTTGTCCTATCTTGTCCAGTGTAACCAAGTACTCTATAACCTCATGCTTAACAATTGATTCCAACATCTTCCCAATCACTGAGGTCAGGCTAACTGGTCTATAATTTCCTTTCTGCTGCCTTTCTCCTTTCTTAAAGAGTGAAGTAACATTTGCAATTTTCCAGTCCTCCGGCAAAGTCCAATTTTTGAAGATTATTTCTAATGCCACCACAATCTCTACCACTACCTCTTTCAGAACCCGAGGATGCAGTTCCTCTGGTCCGGGTGGCTCACTTTCAGGTCTTTCAGCTTTTTGACCACCTTCTCTCTTGTAACAGTAACTGCACCCACTTCTCTTCCTTCACACACTACAACATCAGGCATACTGCTAGTGTCTTCCACAGTGAAGACTGATGCAGGATACTCATTTAGTTCATCAGCCATCTTCTTGTCCCCCATTATTATTTCTCCTGCCTCATTTTCTAGTGGTCCTATATCCACTCTCATTTCTCTTTTATTTTTAACATACTTGAAAAAACTTTTACTATCCACTTTGATATTATTTGCTAGCTTGCTTTCAGAGTTCATCATTTCCTTTCTAATGATTTTTTAGTTGCTTTCTGTAGGTTTTTAAAAATTTCCCAATCCTCTTTCTTCCCAATAATTTTTGCTTTGTTGTAAGCCCTTCCTTTTGCTTTTACAATAGCTTTGACTTCCCTTGTCAGCCACAGTTTACTATTTTACCATTTGAGTATTTCTTAAATTTTGGAATACATATGTCCTGCACCTTCCTCATTTTTCCCAGAAACACAAGCCATTGCTGCTCTGTTGACATCCCTGCCAGAAGCTCCTTCCAATTTACTTTGGCCAACTTCTCTCTCATACCACTGTAATTTCCCTTACTGCACTGAAATACTGCTACGTCAGAATTTACTTTCTCCCTATCAAATTTCAAGTTGAACTCAATCATATTGTGATCACTAGTTTCTAAGGATTCTTTTACCTTAAGCTCCCTAATCGCCTTGGGTTCATTACATAACATCCAGTTCAGTACAGTTGATCCCCTAGTAGGCTCAACGACAAATTGCTCTAAAAAGCCATATATTAGGCATTCAACAAACTCACTCTCTTGAGATCCATTACCAACCTGATTTTCCCAATTGACCTGCATGTTAAAATCTCCCATCACTACCATAAGTGTGGTGTGTGGCCAAGTGGTTAGGGCTCACAATCTGAAGGTTCGAGTCTCAGCTGAGACAGTGTGTTGTGTCTTTGAGCAAGGCACTTAACCACACACTGCTCCAGTCCACCCAGCTGAAAATGGGTATTGGCAAATGCTGGGGATTAACCTCGCGATAGACTGGCATTCTATCAGGGGAGGGGGGGAGTCTCGTACTCTCAGTCACTTCACGTCACGGAAACCGGCTTATGCACCAGCCTGATGGGCCACAAGGCTCGGGACAGACTTTGACTAAATGACTACCATAACATTGCCCTTTGACTCACCTTTTCTATTTCCTGTTGTAACCTGTGGTCTACCTCCCAGCCACTGTTGGGAGGCCTGTATGTAATTGCCATCAGGGTCCTTTTACCCTTGCAGTTTCTTAACTCAACCCACAAGGATTCAACATCTTCTGGTCCTATGTAACATCTTTCTACTGATTTGATACCATTCCTTATCAGTACAGCCACATCACCCCCTCTGACTTCCTCCGCTATAATATGTAACCTTGGATATTCAGCTCCCAACTACAACCATCCTTCAGCCATGATTCAGTGATGGCCACAACATCATACCTGGCAATCTGTAATATTGCAGCAAGATCGTCCACCTTATTTCTTATACTACACGCATTTAGATACAACACTTTGAGTACCATATTCGCTATCCTTTCTGATCCTGTATCCCTAATGATTTGATTCTTAGCCTGTTGGCTGCAACTAAGTCCCATCACCTGCCTGCCCTTCCTGATAATCTGACTGCATGGTATCTTTACTTTTTACCATCCATCCTTTCCTGAGTCCCTTCACTCCAGATTCCCACCCGCTTGCCAAGTTAGTTTAAACCCTCCCCTACAGCTCTAACAAACCTGCCCACGAGAATATTGGTCCCCCTTGGGTTCAGGTGCAACACGTCACTTTTGAACAGGTTATACCTCCCCCAGAAGAGATCCCAGTGATCCAAGAACCTGAAGCCCTGCCCCCCGCACCAACTTTTCAGTCTCACATTTATCTGCCAAATCATCCTGTTTCTACCCTCACTGGTGCGTGGCACAGGCAGCAATCCAGAAATTACTACCTGAAAGGTTCTGCTTCTCAGCTTTCTACCTAGCTCTCTAAATTCTCTTTTCAGGACCTCATTGCTTTTCCTTCCTATGTCATTGGTACCAATCTGTACCAAGACATCTGGCTGCTCTCCCTCCCCCTCCAAAATGTTGTGGACGTGATCTGAGACATCCCTGATCCTGGCACCTGTGAGGCAACATACCATCCGGGTGTCCCGTTCACATCCACAAAATCTCCTGTCTGTTCCCCTGAGCATTGAGTCCCCTATCACCACCACTCCCCTCTTTTCCCTCTTTCCCTTCTGCACCATTGACCCATGCCCGGTGCCTGTAACCCAATTGTCTTGGCATTCTCCCAGGAGGTCATCCACCACAAAGGTATCCAAAGCAGTAGATTTGTTTTTGAGGGGAATGGTGTGGAGGGCTATGAACAACATGAAGGAAATCTGGAAGTTGAACCTGACCAGGGGGCTTAAAAAGAGGATCTTCATAGCAGTCATAGAGTCCATTCTCACATACGGATGCGAGACGTGGACACTCACCAAGACTATGCGAAAGTCTCTAGATGGTTGCTAGTCTCTAGATGGTTGCTATACACGAATGCTTCGGATGGCTCTTGATGTGAGTTGGCAACAGCACATGACGAACGTCGAGCTCTATAACAACTTACCGATGCTCTCCACTAAAATCGAGGCGAGAAGACTGTAACTAGCGGGGCACTGTCCATGCCACTCTGAGCTACCTGCCAGCCTAGTCATCATATGGGAGCCCAAGCACGGGAGGATGAACCCTGGGCGCCCTCCCAAGAGTGGTCAACACACTCCTAGAAGACAGAGGCATGGCTAATGTAGATGAACTGAACACACTGATGAGGGAGAGGGAGAAGTGGAGAGTCCGTCATACGTAGTAGTATTGTGTGCAGTTTTGGTCACCAAATTACAGGAAGGATATTAATAAGGTTGAAAGAGTGCAGAGAAGGTTTACAAGGATGTTGCCGGGACTTGAGAAACTCAGTTACAGAGAAAGGTTGAATAGGTTAGGACTTTATTCCCTGGAGCGTAGAAGAATGAGGGGAGATTTGATAGAGGTATATAAAATTATGATGGGTATAGATAGAGTGAATGCAAGCAGGCTTTTTCCACTGAGGCAAGGGGAGAAAAAAAAACAGAGGACATGGGTTAAGGGTGAGAGGGGAAAAGTTTAAAGGGAACATTAAGGGGGGCTTCTTCACACAGAGAGTGGTGGGAGTGTGGAATGAGCTGCCAGACGAGGTGGTAAATGCAGGCTCACTTTTAACATTTGTTTTCAAATGTTTTTATCAGAATGGGAATGGGATGTGGAATTAAAATGTGGAATTAAAATCTCCCAGTGGCCACACATTTTAATTCCACATCCCATTGCCATTCTGACATGTCTATCCACGGCCTCCTCTACTGTAAAGATGAAGCCACACTCAGGTTGGAGGAACACCACCTTATATTCCGTCTGGGTAGCCTCCAACCTGATGGCATGAATATTGACTTCTCTAACTTCTGCTAATGCCCCACCTCCCCCCGTACCCCATCCCTTATTTATTTATATACACACATTCTTTCTCTCTCTCTCCTTTTTCGCCCTCTGTCCTTCTGACTATACCCCTTGCCCATCCTCTGGGCTTTTCCCCCCCTTCCCTCTTTTCCTTCTCCCTGGGCCTCCTGTCCCATGATCCTCTCATATCCCCTTTGCCAATCACCTGTCCAGCTCTTGGCTCCATCCCTCCCCCTCCTGTCTTCTCCTATCATTTTGGATCTCCCCCTCCCCCTCCCACTTTCAAATCTCTTACTAACTCTTCCTTCAGTTAGTCCTGACGAAGGGTCTCGGCCTGAAACGTCGACTGCACCTCTTCCTAGAGATGCTGCCTGGCCTGCTGCGTTCACCAGCAACTTTGATGTGTGTTGCTCAGCTTAACCACAACTGACAATGTCCTAAAGTACAAAGCTTCTTTTTTCTTTTCTTTCTTATAACAACATAATGAAAGTCAAATGAATGTATGTATAGTAAACAAGCAAAAAGCAAAGGAAACCCTATCACTCCATCTCCTTTCCCCTTCCCAGCCCTCCCCTCCCCTCACCCCTCCCGTATGTGCTGTTTAGGTCCTACCCCCCCCCACACTTAGTTCAGCTGTCGGTCTCTTCTAAATACAACAGTAATGGTTGCCAGATTTTTTCACATTCCTTGAGTCTGTCCTTGATAACGTATCTTATCCTCTCTAGATGTAGAGTATCCATTAATGCAGCCAGCCATTGTCTGAGTGATGGAGTTTCCTCCTTTTTCCAGAACATCTGTATGAGTTTCTTTCCACTAAGTATGCCATAGGTCAGGAGTTGTTGCTGGGTAGCCTGGAACCTCGCAGAAGTTCCAGAAATTATTAAAATGGGGTCTGGTATTATCTGAACCTTTAGTACCTTCGATAGAACCTCAGATATTTGCTTCCAATACTCCTGTATCCTGGGACATAATGCTTAACTATGTAAAAAATTTGCCTCCAAGGACTTGCATTTCTCACACATTGGGGACACCTTTGAGAATATGTTACGAATCCTTACTTTTGAGTAATGTAGTCTATGTAGGATTTTAAATTGTATTAAACAATTCCTGGCATTGATGGAACAGGAGTTAACATACTCCAAAGCCTCATTCCATATAACCTCCTCTATCTCTGTACCCAAATCCTTTTCCCACTCCTTTTTAATATTATCCATTGTTGAATGACAAATTGTTTTGTATGGTATCATACAGATAGGCGATGATGTGTTCTATCCCTTTACATGATCTTAAACGATTATCTAATTTATCAGGTTCTGCTGTCTCAAAACCAGAAAGATGTGATCTTATATAGTGTCTTAGCTGGAGATACCTGAAAAAATGACTCTTTTGCAATGTGAATTTGTCCTGGAGCTGCCAAAATGACGCAAAAATACCTTGTATGTATAAATCTCCAACGCTGCATATCCCTAATTCTCGCCATGCATCAAAGGCCCCACCTATACATGAGGGGATAAAAGAGGGGTTCACTGATATAGGTACAAGAAAAGATAGTGTTCTGAGTTTCAAATGCTTCCCCATTTGTCTCCCCATCTGTATGGTGCTATGGATAATGGGATTGCCTCTATAACAGGCTTTATTTAACTGAATAGGGGACATAATGATTGCCCCTATGGAATATGGTAGGCAGTCCTCACGCTCCATCTCCAGCCATCCGGGAAGTACAACTGTATCCTCTATCCAGTATGCTATATGGCTGACGTTAGCAGCCCAGTAATAAAAACTAAAGTTGGGTTGTGCCAGCCCCCCCACTGGTCTTATTCTTGCAGAGATGTTCTTTCCTAATTCGATGGGCTTTATAATTCCATATAAAAGGTAGAATTATCGAATCTAATCCTTTAAAAAAAGTTTTGGTAAGATAGAGAGGCAGGTTCTGAAATAGTTGGAGCAGTTGGGAAAGAAACATAGAAACATAGAAAATAGGAGCAGGAGTAGGCCATTCGGTCCTTCGAGCCTGCACCGCCATTTATTATGATCATGGCTGATCATCCAACTCAGAACCCCGCCCCAGCCTTCCCTCCATACCCCCTGACCCCCGTAGCCACAAGGGCCATATCTAACTCCCTCTTAAATATAGCCAATGAACTGGCCTCAACTGTTTCCTGTGGCAGAGAATTCCACAGATTCACCTCTCTGTGTGAAGAAGTTTTTCCTAATCTCAGTCCTAAAAGGCTTCCCCTCTATCCTCAAACTGTGACCCCTCGTTCTGGACTTCCCCAACATTGGGAACAATCTTCCTGCATCTAGCCTGTCCAATCACTTTAGGATCTTATACGTTTCAGTCAGATCCCCCCTCAATCTTCTAAATTCCAACGAGTACAAGCCCAGTTCATCCAGTCTTTCTTCATATGAAAGTCCTGCCATCCCAGGAATCAATCTGGTGAACCTTCTCTGTACTCCCTCTATGGCAAGGATGTCTTTCCTCAGATTAGGGGACCAAAACTGCACACAATACTCCAGGTGTGGTCTCACCATGGCCTTGTACAACTGCAGTAGTACCTCCCTGCTCCTGTACTCAAATCCTCTCGCTATAAATGCCAGCATACCATTCGCCTTTTCCACCGCCTGCTGTACCTGCATGCCCACTTTCAATGACTGGTGTATAATGACACCCAGGTCTCGTTGCACCTCCCCTTTTCCTAATCGGCCACCATTCAGATAATAATCTGTTTTCCTATTTTTGCCACCAAAGTGGATAACTTCACATTTATCCACATTAAATTGCATCTGCCATGAATTTGCCCACTCACCCAACCTATCCAAAGATCATCTTGACTGCATTTACTCTACCCACTAAAGAAATTGGGAGTGTCTTCCAAAATTCCACTTTCTTTTTAATCTTTTCAATTAGAGGGATAAAATTTGCTTCAAATAGAGAACTATACTTTTTGGTTATTGCAATTCCAAGGTAAGTAAACTTCTCAAGGGTTATTTTGAATGAAAATTGTTTAAGCCCCTCCTGTTCTTCTACTTGGACCAGGAATAATTCACTTTTCCCCCAATTAATCTTATACCCCAAGAAAGTGCCAAATAAATGGACTATTTCCAGCAAAACTGGAATAGTAATACACAAGATAGTAATATATGGTTTTGTTACAAACAGCAAAACATCGTCCGCATAAAGGGAAATTTTGTTGATAGTATATTATGTATTGTACCCATAAATTTCGGGGTGAGAACGTATAGTCTCCGCCAGTGGTTCCAGGGCCAACGCAAACCATAAGGGACTTAATGCACAGCCCTGTCTTGTGCCCCTGTGCAAACTGAATGGTTCCAAGAGGGTCTGATTAGTTAGTATTTTAGCACTAGGGTTACTGTACAGTAGCTTAATCCAAGTTATAAATTTGTCTCCCATTCCAACTTTTTTCAAAACCTCGTAGAGGTATTGCCATTCCACATGGTCGAACGTTTTCTCAGTATCTAAACTTAATATTATAAGGTCTTCCTTAGGATGTCTTGGGGAATGCATTATATTAAGAAGGCACCTGATGTTATGGAAATAATTCCTTTTTGGGATAAACTCTGTTTGATCTGAGTGTACCAATTTATTTATCTGCTGACTGAGTCTCCTTGCCAGCGTTTTAGCCAAAATTTTCTGATCTGAGTTTAGCGGTGAATTCGACCTGTAAGATCCTACCTCCTCTGGGTCTTTGTCCTTCTTCGGAATAAGCGTGATAATGGCCTCGTTCAGGGTTTGGGGTAATCTGCCAGTTTCAAACGACTTTCTATACATCCTTACCATATAAGGTGCTAACAGGTCACTAAACTTCTTATAAAACTCATTACCTATTCCATCCGAACCCGGACTCTTGCTATTTTTCAGGGATCTTATTGTCCTTACTATTTTGCCATTTGTAATCTCTGCTTCCAAAGCCTGACACTCCGTCAGATTGAGTGAAGATAGCCTACAAGTGTCCAGAAATGTGTGCGTGCTCCTCGTCAGTACATCAGATTGAGATGCATATAATTTTTCATAATACTGACAGAATCTTTGACTAATGTCTTTGTGTGACATCAACGGAGTGCCCGAGTCTGGTTTAGTTTTATGAATGGCCTGATCACTTTCCAATTTGTGTAGATGTCTTGCCAGCAATTTGTGCGGTCTATCACCAAGTTCAAAGAAATTCTGTTTTGCAAACGTAAAGATTCGGCACATCCTTTCTGAGAGTACTTGGTTAAGTTTGTATTTTTCTGCAGATGGTTGTCGCACATTCTCCGTGTCTAGTTTACGTATTTGTTCTTCTAGTTCTGTTTGTTCTGCTCCACTACGTTTCTTTAGGGAAGACTGAAAAGAAATTATACATCCTCTAACATAAGCTTTAAATGTTTCCCATAGTAGTCCTGGAGGCGTTTCACTATTATCATTTGTCTTAAAAAACAAAAAAATTTGTGATTCTAAATACTCACAAAATTTTGGGTTTGTAAGTGGCTGAGGATTAAACCTCCAATTTCTATGAATTTGCGTCACTTCACCCAGCTCCAGTGAAAAAGTAACAGGCCTGTGGTCTGAGATGACGATATTATGATATTTTACGTTATGGACTTGTGGCAGTATTTTGCCGTCAAGGAGGAAATAGTCAATCCTAGTATATACATCATGAACTCTAGAGTGGAATGAACACTCTCTCCCTGTTGGGTTGAAGAGTCTCCATATCTCACACAGATTCATCTTGTCTGTTTATGTTTTCAGCAGGTTACTTGCCTTTGATGGTAATGCACTCTGATTGGAAGATCTGTCTAAATATGCATCCAGAACAAAATTAAAATCCCCTCCAATAATCAGGTTAGTGCTGGAGACCTCTGGTATCAATCCTAGAACTCGTCTAAAAAACTCTGTGTCATCCCAGATTGGTCTGTAGGTATTCAGTAAGGTAACTGGCATAGATAGTATTTCCCCAGTAACTATAACATATCTCCCATCCTCGTCCGCTATTGTTGTCAGGTGACGAAATGGAACGTTTCTGCAAATTATTATTGCCACATCCCTAGACTTCATTGGAAACTCTGAGGAATATATTTGGCCTATCCATTTGCCCCTAATTTTACAGTGAGCTTCATTCTTCAAATGTGTTTCCTGCAAGAAGATCACATCGGCCTGTAGTGACTTTAGGTGAGACAGCACTTTACCCTTTTTCACCGGCTCATTGATCCCATTTACATTCCAGGAACAAAAAGTAATGCGATTTCTTGTCCCTTGACCTCCTACCATCTCAGTATTTAACATCTGTATGATAATGTTTTTGATCTGTTCTGAACCTTGTAAATTTATTGGTCATTACAAATGAATGGATCCTAAACAGCACTCCCTTACCCCTGTCCCTCCCTCCCCCCACAACCTGCATCACCCTTGAAAGCTCGAAATAACCAACAAAAAAACCATATCTCCATACACAAATACACCTAGTCAAAACTCTAGGAATAACTTCTTGATCTCTAACACTTCTCTGAAGCAATTTAGTAGCTCCCCAGTTATATAGATGGTCATAAAGCCGAACCTGGCATCAGAATGAAAAAAAACGAGAAAAATTAGCAAACAGAGATTATCGAAATGCTAAAGTAAGTGTGATTCTCAAAGCTATAACTTACTCTAGCACCATTAACAACATACTCCTCATACAACACCAGTTTAGACCAACTCTTATTACTATCTGTGCACTCATAGGGCCTTAATCTGACATAGTACAATCCAAATATAACTCAAGGAGTCCTGTTTCTACAGGGATGAGAGGCAGGGCCTCATTAATGTTAGAAACGTTCACTATTTCCTACCGCGGAGTTTTACCTGGGGCATCTTCATTCTGTGAGGAGTTTCTTCTCATTATGCACAGTCACTTCTCAGCATTTCCCAAATGACGTTCTGCATACCGGCGAGCTTCTTCTGGATCTGTAAACACCGCCTCGGTTCCATTAATTGTCACTCGTAGCTTCGCGGGATAGAGGAGGCCAAACTTGACTCCAGGTCTATCCTGCAGCAACCTCCCGACCGGTGTGAAAGCCGCACGTCGTTTAGCCACCGTGGATAGAAGGTCTCTGAAGATCTGAATCCTTCGTCTGTGATATTGTAGATTCTTGGTACCTATCGCCTTCTGCATTATATCTTCAAATACATGGCAATAATGGATTCTCACGATCAGGTGTCGCGGCGGCTCGTCGTTTCCCTGCGCTTCCGAAGTGCTCTATGTGCTCGGTCTATCACTGGAGCTTCTTCCAGGTTTAGAGCTTGTGCCGCAAAATCTCTTGTCTTCTGCCCATTTTCCTTCCCCTCTCGTAGGCCCACAATTCTCAGATTCTGTTGTTTTGTACCTCCCTCTAAATCCAGACATTTTTCAGAAAGTTGTTTAATTTGCCCATAAAGTCGTTTCACCTTGCTTTCCAGCTCCACAACTATGTCCGAAACACTGTTAGCCGACTCCGCTGTCTCTTTCAGAGTTTGATCCTGTGCATTTAGCTGGGCTTTCAATACGGTAATCGCAGCGTCATCTTCCGCTTTCAACAAAGCAATTTCACCTCTTAAAGCGATTGCTACCTCTGCAACTTTTTCTTCAAGTTTGTTACAGATGTCTGACTTCATCGTAGTCAGCTCTGCACGTAGCGACTCTATGGCCACCAATACCGCATTGGTGTCCATACTCTGTGCACGTGGCTCCACGTGGCCCTCACACGTGAGCTCCGAGGCGTCAATTGGGCCTGTTTTTTCCTTCGTCTCTGCCTTAGCCGTTCCTCTTCTCGGCATTTTGTAGCGCACTCCTTCACTCTCTCTCCTTCTGGTATGTATTGAAGAGCAACTCCCCTTCGTTTGGCACCCGAAACCTCAAACTGACTTTGTGTAAATGAAGTTTTAATATCAAATCTGCCGGAGCTACAGGAGGCTGCGTCCTGCTTGCTCATGGCTCAACAGTGCCTCCGCTCACTTTTAACATTTAAGAAAAACTTGGACAGGTAGATGGATGAGAGGTGTATGGAGGGATGGTCCAGGTACAGGTCAGTGGGACGAGGCAAAAAAATGGTTCGGCACAACCAAGAAGGGCCAAAAGGCCTGTTTTTGTGCTGGAATGTTCTATGTATTGCTGCTCCAGATCCTAACATGGTCTTCAAAGAGCTGCAGCCTGATGCACTTCACACAGATGTAGTTCCCCGGGAAACTCCGGGATTCCCAGTTCTCCAAGAGCACACCACAGCTATAAATGGTGCAGTAAAAGAGGAAAAAAGATAAAAGGAAACCTTATCAAATACCTTACACAGAGCCAATGCCTCTTCCTAACCAAAGCCCGGTTTGAGCCAAAGCCTGTTGCTCCTCCTCTCACCACTGACCTACTCCCGACAATGGCCTCTCCACTTATCCCTTCTGTACTTTTATTTAGTTCGTAGAGCTCTGTTGCCGCCGCTGATAGGCCCCATACAATAGACAAATGCTCTCAAAACTCCCTTTTTAAATAACAGCCACTGACTGACCTGCGAGAAATCCCTCTTGGTAGAGCTCTGTTGATGCCACTGATAGGCCACGTAAGAAGGGAGGAAGGCAAAAGAAAGGACATTATAGGCCAGTTAGCCTAACCTCAGTGGTTGGGAAAGTGTTGGAGTCCATTATTAAGGACAAGGTTTCGAGGTACTTGGAGACTAATGATAAAATAAGTCAAAGTCAGCATGGTTTCTGTACAGGGAAATCTTGCCTGGCAAATCTGACAATTCTTCAAGGAAGTCGGAAGCAGGGTGGACAATGGAGAGGGAGTGAATGTCATTTACTTGGATTTTTAGAAGGTGTTTGATAAGGTGCCACACATGAGACTGCTTAATAAGATAAAATTCTGTGGCGTTACAGGAAAGATACTGACATGGATAGCAGAATGGCTGACAGGCAGGAGGCAGTGAGTGAGAGAAAAAGAGGCCTTTTCTGGTTGGCTGCCAGTGACTAGTGATGTTCCTCAGGGGTCAGTATTAAGTACGCTACTTTTCACATTTTTTGTCAATGTCTTAGTTAATAGAATTGATGGGTTTGTGGCAAAGTTTGTGGATGATGTAAAGATAGGTGGAGGGGTAGGTAGTGCTGAGGAAGCAATACGATTGCAGCAGGACTTAGACAAATTGGAAGACTGGGCAAAAAAGTGGCAGATGGACAGCGAGTACAGGGGTAGAGTGTGTACAGGAGTTACAGAGATACAGGTGATACAGAGGTTACTGAGGTACAGGGTATACAGGGGTTACAGGAGGTACAGGTTATACAGGGGGTACAGGAGGTACACAGTGTACAGGGATTACAGGGGGTAGATGGTGTACAGGGGTTACAGGAGGTATAGGTTACACAGGGGTTACAGGAGGTACAGGTTATACAGGGGTTACAGGAGGTACACGGTGTGCAGGGGTTACAGGAGGTATAGGTTACACAGGGGTTACAGGAGGTACAGGTTATACAGGGGGTACAGGAGGTACAGGTTATACAGGGGTTACAGGAGGTACAGGTTATACAGGGGGTACAGGAGGTACACAGTGTGCAGGGGTTACAGGAGGTATAGGTTACACAGGGGTTACAGGAGGTACAGGTTATACAGGGGGTACAGGAGGTAGTGTACAGGGGTTACAGGGGGTAGACGGTGTACAGGGGTTACAGGAGGTATAGGTTACACAGGGGTTACAGGAGGTACAGGTTATACAGGGGTTACAGGAGGTACACGGTGTGCAGGGGTTACAGGAGGTATAGGTTATACAGGGGTTACAGGAGGTACATGGTGTGCAGGGGTTACAGGAGGTACAGGTTATACAGGGGTTACAGGAGGTACACGGTGTGCAGGGGTTACAGGAGGTATAGGTTATACAGGGGTTACAGGAGGTACATGGTGTGCAGGGGTTACAGGAGGTATAGGTTATACAGGGGGTACGGGAAGTACACGGTGTACAAGGGTTACAGGAGGTACAGGTTATACAGGGGGTGCAGGAGGTACAGGTTATACAGGAGTTACAGGAGGTACACAGAGTACAGGGGTTACAGGAGGTACAGGTTATACAGGGGTTACATGAGGTATAGGTTATACGGGGGTACAGGAGGTACAGGTTATACAGGGTTACAGGAGGTACAGGTTATACAGGGGGTACAGGAAGTACACAGTGTACAGGGGTTACAGGAGGTACAGATTATACAGGGGGTACAGGAGGTACAGGTTATACAGGGGGTACAGGAGGTACACAGTGTACAGGGGTTACAGGGGGTAGACGGTGTACAGGGGTTACAGGAGGTATAGGTTACACAGGGGTTACAGGAGGTACAGGTTATACAGGGGTTACAGGAGGTACACGGTGTGCAGGGGTTACAGGAGGTATAGGTTACACAGGGGTTACAGGAGGTACAGGTTATACAGGGGGTACAGGAGGTACACAGTGTACAGGGGTTACAGGGGGTAGACGGTGTACAGGGGTTACAGGAGGTATAGGTTACACAGGGGTTACAGGAGGTACAGGTTATACAGGGGTTACAGGAGGTACACGGTGTGCAGGGGTTACAGGAGGTACAGGTTATACAGGGGTTACAGGAGGTACACGGTGTGCAGGGGTTACAGGAGGTATAGGTTACACAGGGGTTACAGGAGGTACAGGTTATACAGGGGTTACAGGAGGTACAGGTTGTACAGGGGGTACGGGAGGTACACAGTGTACAGGAGTTACAGGAGGTACAGGTTGTACAGGGGGTACGGGAGGTACACAGTGTACAGGGGTTACAGGTGGTATAGGTTATACAGAGGGTACAGGAGGTACAGGTTACAGGGGGTATGGGAGGTACACAGTGTACAGGGGTTACAGGAGGTATAGGTTATACAGAGGGTACAGGAGGTACAGGTTACAGGGGGTATGGGAGGTACACAGTGTACAGGGGTTACAGGTGGTATAGGTTATACAGAGGGTACAGGAGGTACAGGTTACAGGGGGTATGGGAGGTACACAGTGTACAGGGGTTACAGGAGGTATAGGTTATACAGGGGTTACAGGAGGTACAGGTTATACAGGGGGTATGGGAGGTATAGATTATACAGAGGTTACAGGAGGTACAGGTTATACAGAGGGTACGGGAGGTACAGGTTTTACAGGGGGTACAAGAGGTACACGGTGTACAGGGGTTACAGGAGGTACAGGTTATACAGGGGGTACAGGAGGTACACAGTGTACAGGGGTTACAGGAGGTATAGATTATACAGGGGGTACAGGAGGTACAGGTTATACAGGGGTTACAGGAGGTACAGGTTATACAGGGGGTACAGGAGGTACACAGTGTACAGGGGTTACAGGAGGTATAGATTATACAGGGGTTACAGGAGGTACAGGTTATACAGAGGGTACGGGAGGTACAGGTTATACAGGGGGTACAGGAGGTACAGGTTATACAGGGGGTACAGGAGGTACACAGTGTACAGGGGTTACAGGAGGTACAGGTTATACAGGGGGTACAGGAGGTACACAGTGTACAGGGGTTACAGGAGGTACAGGTTATACAGGGGTTACAGGAGGTACAGGTTATACAGGGGGTACGGGAAGTACACGGTGTACAGGGGTTACAGGAGGTACAGGTTATACAGGGGGTACAGGAGGTACACAGTGTACAGGGGTTACAGGAGGTATAGATTATACAGGGGTTACAGGAGGTACAGGTTATACAGGGGGTACAGGTGGTACAGGTTATACAGAGGGTACGGGAGGTACAGGTTTTACAGGGGGTACGGGAGGTACAGGTTATACAGGGGGTACAGGAGGTACACAGTGTACAGGGGTTACAGGAGGTACAGGTTATACAGTGGGTACAGGAGGTACACAGTGTACAGGGGTTACAGGAGGTACAGGTTATACAGGGGTTACAGGAGGTACAGGTTATACAGGGGGTACAGGAAGTACATGGTGTACAGGGGTTACAGGAGGTACAGGTTATACAGGGGTTACAGGAGGTACAGGTTATACATGGGGTACGGGAGGTACAGGTTATACAGGGGGTACAGGAGGTACACAGTGTACAGGGGTTACAGGAGGTATAGGTTATACAGGGGTTACAGGAAGTACAGGTTATACAGGGGTTACAGGAGGTACAGGTTGTACAGGGGGTACGGGAGGTACACAGTGTACAGGGGTTACAGGAGGTATAGGTTATACAGAGGGTACGGGAGGTACAGGTTTTACAGGGGGTACAAGCGGTACACGGTGTACAGGGGTTACAGGAGGTACAGGTTATACAGGGGGTACAGGAGGTACACAGTGTACAGGGGTTACAGGAGGTATAGGTTATACAGGGGGTACAGGAGGTACAGGTTATACAGAGGGTACGGGAGGTACAGGTTATACAGGGGGTACAGGAGGTACAGGTTATACAGGGGGTACAGGGGGTACACAGTGTACAGGGGTTACAGGAGGTACAGGTTATACAGGGGGTACAGGAGGTACACAGTGTACAGGGGTTACAGGAGGTACAGGTTATACAGGGGGTACAGGAGGTACAGGTTATACAGGGGTTACAGGAGGTACAGGTTATACAGGGGGTACGGGAAGTACACGGTGTACAGGGGTTACAGGAGGTACAGGTTATACAGGGGGTACAGGAGGTACACAGTGTACAGGGGTTACAGGAGGTATAGATTATACAGGGGTTACAGGAGGTACAGGTTATACAGGGGGTACAGGTGGTACAGGTTATACAGAGGGTACGGGAGGTACAGGTTTTACAGGGGGTACGGGAGGTACAGGTTATACAGGGGGTACAGGAGGTACACAGTGTACAGGGGTTACAGGAGGTACAGGTTATACAGGGGGTACAGGAGGTACACAGTGTACAGGGGTTACAGGAGGTACAGGTTATACAGGGGTTACAGGAGGTACAGGTTATACAGGGGGTACAGGAAGTACATGGTGTACAGGGGTTACAGGAGGTACAGGTTATACAGGGGTTACAGGAGGTACAGGTTATACATGGGGTACGGGAGGTACAGGTTATACAGGGGGTACAGGAGGTACACAGTGTACAGGGGTTACAGGAGGTATAGGTTATACAGGGGTTACAGGAAGTACTGGTTATACAGGGGTTACAGGAGGTACAGGTTGTACAGGGGGTACGGGAGGTACACAGTGTACAGGGGTTACAGGAGGTATAGGTTATACAGGGGGTACAGGAGGTACAGGTTATACAGGGGTTACAGGAGGTACAGGTTATACAGGGGGTACAGGAGGTACACAGTGTACAGGGGTTACAGGAGGTATAGGTTATACAGGGGTTACAGGAGGTACAGGTTATACAGGGGGTACAGGAGGTGCACAGTGTACAGGGGTTACAGGAGGTTCTTGAGTACTCAGGGAGTCAAAGGTTACAGGGAGAAGGCAGGAGAATGGGGTTGAGAGGAACAGTAAGTCAGCCATGATGGAATGGTGGAGCAGAATCAATGGGCTGAATGGCCTAATTCTGCTCCTGTGTCTGATGGTCTCATGTTCAGTGAGGATGAGCAGACTGAGACTTCTCCCTTTTCACTCCAAGCCAAAAATACTGCTCTGGGCTCCATGACCGCAAGGTTTCCTCTGGATGCACTCAGAGAAACAAATTAGTTAAATGCATTTATTCATATTTAAATATACTAAGATAATTTTTAATTTAATTAATCTAAATTAGGTACAAGATAATAAGAGGCACGAATAGAGAGGACAGCCAGAGACTTCTTTTCAGGGTAGAAATGGCTAATATGAGGGTCATCATTTTCAGGTGACTGGAGGGAAGTATCGGGGTGATATCAGAGGTTGTTATTTACACAGAGTGGTGGGTTCGTAGAACATCCTACCGGGGTGCTGGGAGAGGCAGATACATCAAGGATCTGTAAGAGACTCTTCGATAGGCACATGGCTGAAAGAAAAATGGAGGTCTTTGTGGTAGAGAGGATTAGATTGAACTTGGAGTAAGTTAAAAGTCAGCACAATCTCGTAGGCTGAAGGGCCCTAATTATGTTGTACTGTTCTAAAGTGATTCTCTCATAACCATTTCCTTCCTTTGAAATCAGTCCGGTTCAGTATGCCGAAATAGCGAAGTAGGCTGGATGGGACGGATGGCCTAATTCTGCTCCTGTGTCCTTTTGTATTAGTATGGCTTGAGAGTGGTAGGAGATTTCCCAGTGGCTAAAAGGAGATTGGTGGGATAGTTGAGAAGTAGGAGTGTAATGAGTGGGATGCTCAGGGCAGAGGAATGTCCCTGAACAGACCGACAGACGGCAGGACAAAGGGATTTCCCATGTGGTATCAGTGGGAATAACCTGCACAGAGCAGGTGCAAAGCCCGAATCCGAGGAAGGATTCAAAAGGTGAGGCTTAAGGTGTGATGCTTTACAGTGCTAGCAAACAGGGTTCAGCTCCTGTCACTGTCTGTACAGAACTTACACACTCTCCCTGTGACTGTGGGCTTCCAGAGTTGTACTGGTTAGAGTCACTGAGTTGTGGGCATGCAATGCTGGTGTGGCAAACCTAGTGACATTTGCAGGCTAACCCCCAGCACAAATTCACACCGTGTTGGTCGTGGATGCAAACACCACATTTTATATACGTTCAATGTTTCAATGTGCATGTGACAAATAAAGCTAATCTTTTTTTTTCAAAAAAAATCCAGTGACACTGGGTAGAGTCCAGAAGGAGGTAGAAATCAAAGGAGGCCCCGTAACCAGGGAACAATGAAATAATCAGAGCTGCACTGAATATGAGGTAAAATTATGGGATCAGGAAACATTGCAGTTACAGGAACAAATGTGTTTGAATTATCAGCCGACAGACTGGACAGCAATTGTCAGAAATGGAACTGATTGAATTTATGAGGTCACACTGGGGAGGGGCTGAGGTGTGCATCTGAACTGGGACTGGATCTTAGCAGCACTCCAGGATACTTCCCAGTTCCCTCAACTCCAGACTGAATCAGCGGAAAGGACAGAAAATGTGGACAGTTAGCGGAGTGTCCTTTTCCTGACTGCTGTTCTGTTCCCCAAGAGTGGGTGCTGGCCTCATTGTTATTTCTCATCTATATCAACGATCTGGACGAGAAGGTCAGGTAGTTTGCAGATGAGTAGGTGCTGTTGCAAATGCCATTTAACCCAGAAAAGTTCAATGTGCTGCATTTTGGAAAGCAGTTCAGGGTGGGACTTGCACAGTGAAGATTAAGATGTTTTAAAGATCATCTTTATTTGTCACACGCACATCGAAACATACAGTGAAATACGCTGTTTTGTGTGAACAGGCAACACAGTCTGAGGTTGTGGCAGCCCACAGTGTCACCATGCTTCCAGCACTAACATAGCATGTCCACAACCTAACCCATATGCCTTTGGAATGCGTGAGGAAATAGGAGCCTCCCGGAGAACCCCACATGGTGATCACTGGTGCTGTAAATCACTGCACCAATCATTACCGAATAAAAGGGCCCTGGGCCATTTTGACATACAGAGTATCCAAACAGGACAAGTACTGATCCCCAGAAAATGGCATTGCAGGTAAAGGGAGTGGCGAAAAAGGGTTTTGGCACACTGACCTTCATCGGTGCAGAGCACAGAAGCTGGGATGCTATACTGCAGTTGTACAAAATATTGCCACGGCCACATCTGGGATATTGTGTTCAGTTTTGGTCACCCTGCAATAAGGAAGAGTGCAGAAGAGATTTCAAGATTCAAGATTGTTTAATGTCATTTTCAGTACACGTGTAAAGTAGAATGAAATAATTGTAACTTCATATCTGATCCAGCACAAAAAAACACACAAAAGATAAAGAACAAAACAATAATTAAATACACAATAAATATGAATATGTAAGATAGCTTACATACATAGATTGATTGTTGGCCCTAAAGTGACACTAGGCACAGGAGTGTCTCTACATAAGGTGCACTGGACACTTATAACTGATTTTAACTGACATGTGGCTGTTGTGTTTTACTATTTATTGTTATGTTTATTATTTAGTGTTGCGTTTGTTATGTTATGATTGCACTGCCCCTGAGAAATGCTGTCTCATTCTGCCCTGCAGAGCTGATGTATGGTTAGAATGACAATAAAGTTTTTTGAATCTTTGAATCTTTGACTGACAGGAAATGATAAAGTAGTGGTGGTTGAGGGTGTGGAGGGGTGGGTCAGTGGGTGGAGGTGTTGATCAGCCTTACTGCTTGGGGAAAGTAACTGTTTCTGAGTCTGCTGGTCCTGGTGTGGATGCTACGTAGCCTCCTCCCTGATGGGAGTGGGACGAACAGTCCGGGGTCAGAGTTGCTGCTGAGACTCAAGGGACCGAATTACAGAGAGGCTGAGCTGGTTGGGACTGCATTCATGGAAATGGAGATGAAGGAGGGAGCTGTATAAAATCATCCAGGGTAGAGACAGGTTTAATGTGCAGAACCTTTTATCCCCAAGGTTGGGGGAGCTGGAGGGGAGAGACTTCATAGGAACCGGAGTGGAAACAGAAGGTGGTTGTGTATGGAACCTGCTAGAGGAAGTGGCTGAGGCAGGTGCCTTAACAATATTGAAATGGAATGTGGATAGGAAAGGTTTAGAGGGAAATGGGCCAAGTATGGGCAGATGAAATAAGTTTAGATGGGAATCTTGGGCTGAAGCTCTGGTTTCTGTAAGTATGACTCCCAGGTAAAAGGGAGAAAGAGTAGTGTGCTAGCTGTCTACTTTTGAAGGTTTTAACAATGAAGGAGCTTATTCACGGCTACACCGATGATAGTCACAAGCCCATCTGCAAATGGAGGAGGGTTCTGCATGGAGCTATCAAGCCCATCCATAAAAACCTAGAACTACAGAAACTCCAAAAGAAGCTTTAGAGATCTGCTCCCTGGGAGAGGAAGGAGCTTCACCTAGAACCCGTATGAAGACGTGTGGTGAAAATCGCAGGTCCGTGGAAGCCACAGGACCAATCAGGACTGAGGACTCTAGAGACCCGCTGTCGGTGGCCCTTGGTCCGGAATATAGGGGCGATGTGCTTAAGAAGAAGATGACTCTGTCCTGCTGGATTGCCCACCTTTCTGCTGGATTTCTGTAATACCACCGAAACCACAAGCATAGATACCAATTAACAATGTGGAAATTTTCCACATACTGCATTCAACTCTGTCAGTTCCAAGCTTTTCATACAATCAAAAGAATCTCTCATTACAATTTTATACATAACATTTCATGAAAGATCTCCTGAAAGATTAAAGAGTTCACTCAACTTCCAGCTCCAAGCCTTCACCAGCCCATGAAGGGAAGAGAAGCTGGTACTGTCTCTGCACTGTTTGTGTGTTCAAAAAGGTGTTCATAGCGTCTGGACTCAGCCAGCGAGGGAGTGACCTGCTGTTGTAGTGGCCAATGAAACAATTTATGTACTTTTTACATAGAACATTACAGCACAGTACAGGCCTTTCAACTCGCGATGTTGTGCCAACCTTTTAACCTACCCCAAGATCAACCTAACCCTTCCCTCCCATATAGTCCTCCACTTTCCTTCCATACATGTGTATATCTAAGAGTCTCTTAAATGTACCTAATGTATCTGCTTCTACCATGAACCCCTGTGGGATCTGACCATGGATCCCTTAAGGGATCAATAGATGTAGATCCCTTGAGGGTTGTATGGACATAGACCTCTTGTGAGGTCTATGGACGTGGACTCCTTGAGGGAACTGTGGACAGACCCCTGAGAAATCTGTGATGTGGACCTCTTGTGGAATTTGTAGATGTGGACCTTTTGAGGGACGTGAACCATTTTCTAATTCTATCATTCTGTTAACCCTCCAAATCCTTCCCAAACAGTCAGTAAGTTTTATTTCAAAAGACAAACTGTCTTCTGATTCCCACAGCAATCCATACCTCGACACCTATCAGTATTGTAAAAGGCTGCCATTCAGATGTCACCAAAATACAGTCTCCACTGAGATTGGGGCTAGACCTAGCTACTTTTTAAGTTCGTAGGGATGGTTCTCGGGACAGCAAAGAAGTTAGGAGTCAGGTTAGGTTTAGGGACAATGATGTGGGGAAGTTAGAGGTCGGATACGGATTAGGGTTAGGGACAATGATGTGGGGAAGTTAGAGGTCGGATACGGATTAGGGTTAGGGACAATGATGTGGGGAAGTTAGAGGTCGGATACGGATTAGGGTTAGGGACAATGATGTGGGGAAGTTAGAGGTCGGATACGGATTAGGGTTAGGGACAATGATGTGGGGAAGTTAGAGGTCGGATACGGATTAGGGTTAGGGACAATGATGTGGGGAAGTTAGAGGTCGGAATATGGATTAGGGTTAGGGACAATGATGTGGGGAAGTTAGAGGTTGGATACGGATTAGGGTTAGGGACAATGATGTGGGGAAGTTAGAGGTCGGATACGGATTAGGGTTAGGGACAATGATGTGGGGAAGTTAGAGGTCGGATACGGATTAGGGTTAGGGACAATGATGTGGGGAAGTTAGAGGTCGGATACGGATTAGGGTTAGGGACAATGATGTGGGGAAGTTAGAGGTCGGATACGGATTAGGGTTAGGGACAATGATGTGGGGAAGTTAGAGGTCGGAATATGGACTAGGGTTAGGGACAATGATGTGGGGAAGTTAGAGGTTGGAATATGGATTAGGGTTAGGGACAATGATGTGGGGAAGTTAGAGGTCGGAATACGGATTAGGATTAGGGAAGTGGATGAATTAGAGGTCAGGCCTCCACTCCGTGCTCCATGTTCAGAGTCCAGCAACATGGATAGGTGATGATGCACATCTGTGGAATTTTTTGCCAGAGGTAGCTGTGGAGGCCAAGTGTTTATGTATATTTACGGCAATAAGTTGATGGGTTCTTTATTGGTTAGGGCATGAAGGGATAATGGGGAGAAGGCAGGAGACTGGGGCTGAGAGGAAAATTGGATTGAGCATGAAGAAATGACAGAGCAGACTCGATAGGCCCTAATGGCCTAATTCTGCTCCTATAATTTATGGTGTTATGGACATCTGCAGTCAAGGCTTCCATTACGCACTTCGAAGGCCTGCACTCTGGACATCACTGCCGTGCTCTGCTCTGCTCTCGTAGGCTGGCACTGTGGACGTGGGATGAAGAACATCTACAGTCTAAACCTCCATTCCGCATTAGTCGTAGATGTTGGGCTGCCCCAAGTTTCGATGTGTCCAAGCGAGCAGGAGGCATCAGAATCAGGTTTATTATCACCGGCATGTGACGTGAAATTTGTTAACTTAGTAGCAGCAGTTCAATGCAATACATAACATAGAAGAAAAGAAATAAAATAATAATAATAATAATAAATAAATAAATCTCATTCAGTATGCTTTATACAGTATATGTACATTGAATAGATTAAAAATCACGCAAAAAACAGAAATACTATATATTAAAAAAAAGTGAGGTAGTGTCCAAGGGTTCAATGTCGATTTAGGAATCGGATGGCAGAGGGGGAGAAGCTGTTCCTGAATCGCTGAGTGTGAGCCTTTAGGTTCCTGTATCTCCTACCTGATGGTGACAGTGAGAAAAGGGCATGAGGAAGCATGATGGCCGATCGGTCAGCTCACTCGGTGTTTGAGTCCCATCATTGGGAATTTAGATTCATTACTGAGGATTGGAAACAGAATATTCATCGGACATCCTGAAGTTGAGGAGGCTGGAGGCCTGAGCTGGAGTTGGAAGTAGATGAGCGGGTGGAGGGGACGGAGGGAATGGGCTTCGTTTGTTGCTTGTTGTATCCTGTGCCGCTCTGCCGCGCATTATGGGAATGTTACGTTGGCGCTGGAATGTGTGGCAATACCTGTGGGCTGCCCCCAGCACATCCTCGAGTGAGTTGGTTGTTAACGCAAACAACGCATTTTGCTGTATGTTTCCATGTACATGTGATAAGTAAATCTGAATCCAAATCTGAATCTCTCCCGTCATTCCATTCCTGAACTTAAAAACGGCTGACGAGAAGAGGGTGGGGTTTAAGCAGCCCCTGCCGTTGGGGAATGATTACAGCGCTGCCAGAAAATGAAGCAGATTGCTGTTGTGGCAAAAAAACGCGAAGCACCCTTCGCTGAACTTTAAGGCACCAAATTCCTTTCTCTGCTGGTCACTGGGGCAACCACTGCTTGCCTCCACACGATTCTGTAAACAATCGCAGGAGGTTGAAAACATATTAAAAGAAAATCAGAATTCTACTCCGTCATTGAGGAAAGTTAGGAGGGGAGGCATGTTTATTGGAACCAGGTCTGCACACACCCAGAACGACGTGAATACAGTATTTGTACTGAGAGCAAATTAGACGCTCGCATCTCTCCTCTCGACCCCCTCCAGCACTCTTTTCTGAATGCCTCCTTTGCTGCTGTGTAACTAATCCTCCTGCGGAAGCTCTATGGGTCTTTGTGCGCCTCTGGATTTAAGATCAAGCTCAAGAGAGACATGTTGGCCCTGGCTGGCTATCAATTACAGCCCTGCGGCGGTTCAGGTCACAGGACTGGCTGTGACATTCAATCACCTTTGTGATTCAGCTGCTGGATGTGGGATATTTCTCCATCAACAAAAGGTAGCAATCAGTGACTTTAAATTTCAGCAGAGGTCACACACCAGCAGCTAGATGCCACGGAAAGGTCATTAGCCGTTTAAATTAAGCTTGGCACTGATCTCAGGCCTGCCTTTGTTTCATACTAATTTGGAAAGGCAGAGATATGCTGTCAGTGGGAATGAATCAGAACTGGGACCTAATCAAGCTGCCATCATCTGCTCCTCCTGGCCGCTGCCTGGGGCTCATTTCTGAGGAGATGAAGATGATGACGAGCCCTTCAGTTTGTCTGAAAGCAGCAGAGATGGGCGGGGGGTGGAGGCTGGAAGAGTCCAGGAAGAGCCACAGGCCTCAGAGGTATCCTGTGACTCTCTGCTAGGGGGAGAAACAGAGGCACATTCACTTCACTCTTCAGAAACAGAGCTGATAGCCAGAGGCACACAAAGGATGTGAAATGAAGAAATCCGAGGTGAAAATGAAGAGAAAAATAGGTTAAAATTACATTCCTTTTCTCGCAGTAGCCTACAAGTAAAAGTACCTCATTTCAGCACTGTAAAGAAGGGCAAAATAGCCCATCAACATCCACAATCCACTTCAGAATCGCGTTTAGTATCACTAGCACATGTTGTGAAATTTGTTATTCTGCAGCAGCAATACAATGCAGTACATGGTAATAAAAAACACAATAAATTAGTGCAAAAAGAGAGGGAAATAAATAGTGAGATGGTGTTCATGGGTTCATTGTCCATTCAAAAATCGGAAGGCAGAGGGGAAGAAGCTGTTCCTGAAACATTGAGTGTGTGTCTTCAGGCTTCTGAACATCCTCACTGATGGTAGTGATGAGAAGAGAGCATGCCCTGGGTGATGGGGGTCCTTAGCAACAAATGCCACCTTCAATGCCAGGGCTGCTAGTGCTCATGATGGAGCTGGCAGAGTTTACAACTTCCTGCGGCTTTTTCCAATCCTGTGCAGTGGTTTCCCCCCACCCCCATACCAGATGTTGATGCAGCCAGTCTGAATGCTCTCCACAATAGCGTCACTGGTATGGAGGGGTCACTGCACCTACCTCAAGGTGCTGGCCACGAGGTGGTTGAAGGGGGTTTTGTTCAGCATCAAACGCCACGGGCTCTGTCAACCTTGTCAGCAGGCTGCCTGGTCTCATTTTGTAAACAATGAACATCAGTGAGGAAAAAGGCGGCTATACACGTCCACAACCATAATGGCACCATGGTAGCGAAGAGGTTATTGTGACAACTCAAGGCTCTCTGGAATTCAGAGTTCAGTTCCTTCTCCCGACAACCATGTGGGTTTCCTCTGGGTTCTTCAGTTTCCCCTCACAGTCCAAAGAGGTACTGATTAGTAGGCTAATTGGTCATTACAAATTGTCGTGTTAGGGTTAAATTGGTGGGTTGTTCAATAGTTTCTATAGGAACATTTAATGTCAGAGAAATGTATACAATATACATCCTAAAATTCTTTTTCTTCGCAAACATCCACGAAAACAGAGGAGTGCCCCAAAGAATGACTGACAGTTAAACGTTAGAACCCCAAAGCCCCCTTTGCAGCAGCAAAGCAACGACTCCACCTCCCCCACCAATAAAAAACATCAGCCACCCCCCAACGAGCACTCAATTGTAAGGCAAAGCATCAATAAAGACACAGGTTTGCAGTACCCCAAAGACTACTGGTTCACCCTGTAATTTGACGAACCACAGGCTCTCTCTATCTCCCTAATAAGGGAAAAAGAGGTGTCCCCGTTTCACAGCAAGGAGGGAGACATAAAACAACTCGCTGATTTATGGTGTTAAAAGTCTGTTCTGTTGCTTTTTCCGAGCTCTGTGCCCAAAGAACTCGGGTCTCTGGGCACACAGCCAGCAGCCAGCTCGCTGCTTTCGATCTTCCGTGTACTCCCATGACACATTAGGCGGTGGCACCGACCTCGAATCCACCCGCCTCCAAAACCACGAAAATCCAGCACCCTGAAGGTGCGCTGGTCTTCCAGACCGCGTCCTTGGTATATCAAATATCGGCCGGTCATGAGACCCCGAGAGCAGGTCCCATTCCCACAAAGAACCGAAATCAGCGTGTAACTCCAGGTCAGGGTCTTCAAAAGAGCAATGAAAGGGGAAAAAGGAGATATCAAAGATAGAAATGGAGCTGTTTTCAAAGATGCAAGCAAAGGAATTGCCATTACGCCCCGCCATCCTCCGCACTGTATCCCTAAATAAAATAAAATTAATAAACTTCAAGAAACTTGAACATTAATGAAAATGTAATCCAGGAAATGGCCAACGGAGTCAGGGACTATGGCTACAAATCTTCTGAAATGGGTGGCTAAGGAAAAGGACGGACCTGAATTCACCCCACAACCCTTCTCACCTCTAACTATGCCCCTCCCATCTCCAAGAAATCCAGGATTACTTTGAGTGAACACAAGAGATTCTGCAGATGCTGGAAATCCAGAGCAACACACACAAAACACTTGAGGAACTCAGCATCTAAGGAGTGGAAAGCACAGTTGATATTTCGGCCCAGACCCTTCATCAGGACTGGAAAGGAAGAGGGAAGATGCCAGAATAAGAAGGTCCGGAAGGGGACTGAGGACAAGCAGGAAGGTGATAGGTGAAGCCAGGTGAGTGGGAGACGGGGAATGAAGTAAGAAGCTGAGAGGTGATAGGTGGAAATGGTAAAGGGGTGGAGAGGAAGGAATCTCTTAGGAAAGGAGAGCGGACCATGGGAGAAAGATAATGAAGAAAGGCACCGGGGGGTGGTGGTGGGGCGATAGGCAGGTGAGGAGAAAAGGGAGGATTCCCAGTATCTTACTTTGACTGAGATGCTGAGCATAATCCATTCTTAGCACAGGACAGAATGTGGTTCCAAATATATTTCTCAAAGCAACAATACTCTGAGCAAACATGGGCAGCACTGTATGTAGTGGTCAGTGTAACAACTTGCAGCACCAGAGATCGGTGACCAGGGTCCAATTCCCTCTGCTGTCTGTAAGGGTTTGTATGCTCCCTCATGACCACATATGTTTCCCATGTGCTCTGGTTTCCCTCTACATTCCAATGACGTAGGGGTTAGGATTAATAAATTGTGGACATGCTATGCAGGCACTGGAAGTGTGATATTTGTGAGCTGCCCCCAGAACATCGTCCAACTGTTTTGGTTGTTGATGCTAACGACACATTTCACTGTGTGTTTCAATTGATGTACATACTTGTTGACAAATAAAGCTAATCCTTGAGCTTTTTAAACTAAAATACACACACTATAAAATATAAAAACACACTCCAGTTCCTTCAGTCATGACACAGATGAAGTTTCCTGAGTTATGAAACATTTCAAGCCACCAGTAGAGATAGTGAGCTCATCTGTTTCACTCATGATAGAAAGGAAAAAAGATTTGTTTCATTTTTCCATACACGATGTGAAACATGATGTTTTGCAGCAGCAGTGCATTACAAAGATATGAAATCACTATAAATTGCAAATAGTGCAATAAAAGGAACAACAGGGTGGTGTTCATGGGTTCAATGTCCATTCAGAAATCTGATGGTAGAAGGGAAGAAACTGTTCCTAGATGGTTGAGTGTGGATCTCCTCCCTGATGGTAGCAATGCGAAGAAGGCATATTGCAGATGCTGAGGGATCCTTAATGCTGAATACTGCCTTCTTGAAGCACCACCTCCTAAAGAAATTGTTGAGGTAAGTACATTAACGTCATTTAAAAGACATTTGGACAGATACATGGATAGGAAGGGCTTAGAGAAGGAGTTCCCAATATTTTTCATGTCATGGTCACCTAACATTAATCAAGGGGTGCATGGACCCCAAGTTGGGAACCCCTGGTTTAGAGGGATATGTGTCAAACATGGGTAAGTGGGACTAGCTTGGTTGGCAGACATTTTTCGCAAAGGGTCAGTTCATGTGTTGGTCGAATCAATGATCCCAAGAACTGATGAATAATCAAAGAAAAAGACTTGACCGAAATAAATGTTGCACAGAGCAGTGTAAACTGTGGTTAAAGAGGAAAGTCAAAATCTTCTATAGGTGCTATAGATATAGAGAGTAAGCTAGGGTTTTTGTCTTTGGAGCAAAGGAGCATGAAAGGCAACTTACCTAGGCTGTATAAGATAAGAGAGATTGATAGATAGATTAGGCATAGATAGAGTGGACAGCCAGCACCTTTATCCCGAGAGGAAATGGCTAATACATGAGGGCATCATTTTAAGGTGATTGGAGGAAAGTATGGCGGGGGGATGTCAGTGGTAGATTTTTTACACAGAGTGGTGGGTGAGTGGAATGGGCTGCCGGGGGTGGTGGGAGAGACAGATACATTAGGGACATTTAAGAGACTCTTAGATAGGCACTTGAATGAAATTAAAAATGGATGGCAATGTGAGAGGGCAGGGTTAGGTTGATCTTGGAGTACATTAAAAGACTGCTACATCATTGTGGACTGACAGGAAATGATATAGTGGTGGTTGGGGGTATGGAGGTGGGTTAGTGGGTGGAGGTGTTGATCAGCCTTACTGCTTGGGGAAGATAACTGTTTTTGAGTCTAGTGGTCCTGGCGTGAATGCTATGTTGCCTCCTCCCTGATGGGAGTGGGACAAACAGTCCATGAGCAGGGTGGGTGGGACCCTTCATGATGTTGGGGAGGTTTCAAGTTAATAATGAGGGCTAGCGCTACGGACCGTGGGAAGGAAACCTGGAGAACGGGGGACAGTACCACCCCCCATTGGGCAGAGCGAAATTTAATCTACAAGAGTTTCATTTAATCATTTAGGAAGAGCTCACAGAACAAGAGAAAGTGAAAGAAGGGGACACTTGAGTGCATATCCACAACTCCCTGAAGGTAGTACCTTAAGCAGATAAGGTGTTCCAGGAGGACTGCGGCATGTTTGTATTCTGTCCCCGGCCAGGAAGGCAAGGGCAAACAGTTCATGCTGAACCCGCAGCTTGATAGTATCTGCATCCCGGGAGGGTCACGGTCAATTAGAAGAAGGTATTTCCAGATACAATGAGGCAAATGGTTCCCCTTTTGTGCCATAAACTGCTGCCCCAAAGGCGCTCAGAAAATCTGAGGCATCCTATCTCTCTCTCTCTCCCTCTCTCTCTCTCTCTCTCTCTCTCTCTCTCTCTCCCCCTCTCTCTCTCTCTCCCCCTCTGTCCCTCTCTCTCTGTCCCTCTCTCTCTCTCCCCCACCCATCTCCCTCTCTCTCTCCATTTCTTTCTCTCTCCCTCTCTTCCCCCCTCTGTCTGTCTCTCTCTCTCTCACCCTGTCCCTCTCTGGTCCTCTTTCTCTCTCTCTCTTTCCCTGTCTTTCTGTCTCTCCCTCTCTTCCCCCTTTCCTTCTCTCTCTCCCTCACACACAGACAAATTCTTTCAAATGGTGCACACACTTCCCTTGTGCTCTGTACAACACAGACACTGAAATACAGTAATACCAGGCAGCCCAAACTGATATATAAAGTACTGAATGAGCACTCAAAATGAGGTAACTTTAGGAGTAGACATCACCTATAGGCTGTCCTGGTCCAATCACATTGACACCATGGGTATATTTGATGTAGTATATCAATGTAGTATATTTGAGTATAAGAGCAAAGAGGTCCTTCTGCAGCTGTACAGGGCCCTGGTGAGACCACACCTGGAGTACTGTGTGCAGTTTTGGTCCCCAAATTTGAGGAAGGGCATTCTTGCTATTGAGGGAGTGCAGCGTAGGTTCACGAGGTTAATTCCCGGGATGGCGGGACTGTCATATGTCGAAAGATTGGAGCGACTGGGCTTGTATACTCTGGAATTTAGAAGGCTGAGAGGGGATCTTATTGAAACATATAAGATTATTAAGGGATTGGACACGCTGCAGGCAGGAAGCATGTTCCCGCTGATGGGTGAGTCCAGAACCAGAGGCCACTGTTTAAGAATAAGGGGTAGGCCATTTAGAACTGAGTTGAGGAAAAACTTTTTCACCCAGAGAGTGGTGGATATATGGAATGCTCTGCCCCAGAAGGCTGTGGAGGCCAAGTCTCTGGATGCTTTCAAGAAAGAGATGGATAGAGCTCTTAAAGATGGCAGAATCAAAGGTTGTGGGGATAAGGCAGGAACTGGATCCTGATAGTGGATGATCAGCCGTGATCACAGTGAATGGCGGTGCTGGCTCGAAGGGCCGAATGGCCTACTCCTGCACTTATTGTCTACTGTCTATTGTCTATTGACAAGGGGGCTTAGCAATGCTTCTACCTTCTCAGAAGGCTAAAGTATCCTCCTTGACTCTCACCAATCTTCATCGATGCACCACAGAGAGGGTCCCATATGAATGGTGTGGCAACTGCTCTGCCTGTGACCACAGGACACCGCAGAGAGTTGTGGACACAGCTCAGCACATCACGGAAACCAGCCTCCCCTCCATGGACTCTGTCTACACTTCTCACTGCCTCAGTAAAGCAGCCAGCAGAATCAAAGACCCCACCCACCAAAGATGTTCTCTCCTCTCCTCTCTCCCATCGGGCAGAGGATACAAAAGTCTGAAAGCACGTCCCACCGGGCTCAAGGGCAGTTTCTATCCTGTTGTAATCAGCCACTGAATGTGCTCAGATCTTGGCCTCACAATCTACCTCTTTAAGACCTTGCACCTTATTGTCTGTCTGCACAGCACCTTCTCTGTAACTGCATCACTTCACTCTGCATTGTCATTGCATTAGACCATAAGGCATGGAAGCAAAATTAGGCCATTCAGCCAATTGTGTCTGCTCCACCTGGCTGAGTTATCCTCTACATTGGTGAAACCCGATGCCGATTGGGAGACCGCTTCGTCAAGCACCTCGGCTCTGTCTGCCACAACAGACAGGATCTCCCAGTAGCCACCCACTTCAACTCTGCTTCCCACTCCCATTCAGATATGTCCATACGTGGCCTCCTCTACTGCCATGATGAGGCTAAAGTCAGGTTGGAGGAGCAACACCTCATATACCGTCTAGGTAGTCTCCAGTCCCTTGGCATGAACATAGAATTCTCCAACTTTTGGTAATTCCCTCCCCCTCCCTTGCTCTATTTCTATGTCACTCTGCCCCCTTCCCCAGCTGCCTACCACCTCCCTCATGGTTCCGCCTCCTTCTACTACCCATTGTGTTTTCCCCTATTCCTTCTTCACCTTTCCTGCCTATCCCCTCCCTGCCTCCCCTCCCCCACCCCTTTATCTTTCCTCTTACTGGTTTTTCACCTGGAACCTACCAGCCTTCTCCTTCCCACCCTCCCCGCACCTTCTTTATAGGGTCTCTGCCCTTCCCTCTACAGTCCTGACGAAGGGTTCCAGCCCGAAACGTCGACTCATCGTTTCCACAGATGCTGCCCGACCTGCTGAGTTCCTCCAGCGTGTTGTGAGTGTGGTTGAGTTATCATCCCTCTCAACCCCATTCTCCTGCCTTCTCCTTGTAACCTTTCCTTTGATGCTCTGACTTATCAACTTCCACTTTAGATATAACTAATGACCTGGACTCCACAGCCATCTATGGCATTGAGTTCCACAGATTTACCATACACATGTACACTGTCAAACAAAACAATGTTCCTCTGGACGGAAGTGCATAACACAGTACATAATAGCTTACATACAGCACGTAGAGTAATATTACTATAAATAATAAGGCGTATGTAGGGTATAGGTTAAAAAAAACAGTATAATGCTGGACTTGATACGTGATGAGACCTGTGTAGTGACAGGGAATTCAGTAGTCTCATGGCCTGAGGAAAGAAGCTGTTTCCCGTCCTAACAGTTCTTGGCATAATACAGCAGTACATTCTGCCTGGTGGTACAGGGTCAAAGAGTTTGTTGGATGGATGGGAGGGATCATTGACAATGCCAAGGGCCCTGCATACGCAGCGCTCCTGATAAATGTTTCTAACGGGGGGAAAAGAGACCCTGATGAGACCTGGGTTGTGGCAGGGAGTTCAGTCTCATTCACACTGACTTTTGGTCAACCCTCAGGATACTGAAATACTTCCAGTGCTTCATGAAAGCTTCCCAAAACTGATAAGAAATGGGAGGGTCAACTTAAGGATGAGACTCAACCACAAAGAATTCTTGGCACCTTTCAAGGCAACACTCAAAAGAGCTTTGTTAGAGCAGGATGCCTACAAAAACAGTCTTCATCTTGTGAGTGTAATTGATTTTCAGACAAGCTGCCACAAGCTGTTCTGAAACGATAGTGATAGGTCTGGTATCAGCGAGTGAAACACTATAGTGATGGGTCTGATATCTGTGTGTGATGCAAATGTTGTAATCATAACTGTAATGTGGAGAAGTGAATGCAGTGGCATTTCAGGTGAATGTCTGGCTACCCCTCCCACTGCCATCCCCAGCTCAGTTACCTGCGGTCATGGTGAATACAGCCTGCATTTCTTGCATGCGCTGGTTGCTGCAAGAGCCATGAGGTTTGTGTATCGCTTCTTCACCTGTGGGGGCTCCTGCCCTTGCATTGGTGAAGGAGAACACAGCAACTCTGCCAGCCTCTGATCAAAGTTCAAAGTAAATTTATTATCAAAGTACAAATATGTCACTGCAGACAAGCCTGGGATTTATTTTCTTGCAGTCATTCACAGTAGAACAAAGAAATGCAATAGAATCAATGAAAAACTACACACAAAGACTGACAAACAACCAATGGGCAAAAAGTATACAAACTATGTGAACATTAAAAATTAGTAAATAAATAATAGTGAGAACATGAGATGAAAAGTCCTTGAAAGTGAGTCTATAGGTTGTGGGAACAGTTCATTGTTGAAGTGAGTGAAGTTGATTGAAGTTATCCTCTCTGGCTCAGGACCCTAACGATTGATGGTAATAATTGTTCCTGAACCTGGTGGTACCTCTTTCCTGATGGCATCAGCAAGAAGAGAGCTTGGCCTTTGTGGCGGGGCTCCTGTACGATAGATGCTGCTTTCCTGTAATAGCACTCCTTGTAGATATGGTCAGTGGTGAGGAGGGCTTTCCTGTGTTGGACTGGCAGTGTCCACTACTTTTTGTAGGATTTTTCATTCAAGGGTATTGGTGTTTCCATACCAAGGACATCTGCAGAAGTTTGTCAAAGTTTTCGATGACATACCAAATTCGTGCAGGCTTCTAAGAAAGTGAGGTCGCTGTCGAGATGAATCTCTGTCTTAATCTAATCTGTTGAGCCGATTCTCTGTTTTAATCTATTGGTCGTGGATTAACTGCAAAAAAACAGAAAGATAACACAAATAGGCACAAAGATAGAAAATATCCCCTGTGGAGAAGGCAGATCAACTTTATTTACCAGTTACAAGTTTAATTGTCATTCGACCATACACATGAATATACCCAAACGAAACAGTGTTTTTCCAAGGCCAAAGTGCAAAACAGAACCAAGGGTCAGACACCGCATATGGTTACAAAAGCATAAGATATACAGTCACAAAAAATCTCGCCCAAGTGTCATGGCCTGTAGATTCATAGTGCATGGGATGTTGTCCTGGAGCCATGTTTCAGCAAGACTGAGCCGCAGCAATTCCTCACCTCGTACTGGGTTAGCCGCAGATTAACACAATCCAGCTCACTAAGTAAACACTCGGTGTTCAAATACAGCTAAAACATTTACATGTATTAGGAATTTGCTGTGGTGTGAAACAACATTCAACACTTATAAAGAATAAATAATTATAGAAAAATAAAGTTAGATCAAAATGTGCATAAATACAACCAGAGGGTTCCTGTACTGTGGAAGACGTCCTGCCTCGTCCCTGTGCCGAAGACGCCGTGCCCCAGCGGCCTCAATGACTACAAACCAGTGGCATTGACCTCCCACATCATGAAGACCCTGGAGAGACTTGTTCTGGAGCTGCTCCGGCCTATGGTCAGGCCACATTTAGATCCCCACCAGTTCGCCTACCAGCCCCGGCTAGGAGTTGAGGATGCCATCGTCTACCTGCTGAACCGTGTCTACGCCCACCTGGACAAGCCAGTGAGCACTGTGAGGGTAATGTTTTTTGACTTCTCCAGTGCGTTCAACACCATCCGCCCCGCTCTGCTGGGGGAGAAGCTGACAGCGATGCAGGTGGATGCTTCCCTGGTATCATGAATTCTTGATTACCTGACTGGCAGACCACAGTACGTGTGCTTGCAACACTGTGTGTCTGACAAGAGCGATCAGCAGCACTGGGGCTCCACAGGGGACTGTCTTGTCTCCCTTTCTCTTCACCATTTACACCTCGGACTTCAACTACTGCACAGAGTCTTGTCATCTTCAGAAGTTTTCGGATGACTCTGCCATAGTTGGATGCATCAGCAAGGGAGATGAGGCTGAGTACAGGGCTACGGTAGGAAACTTTGTCACATGGTGTGAGCAGAATTATCTGCAGCTTAATGTGAAAAAGACTAAGGAGCTGGTGGTAGACCTGAGGAGAGCTAAGGTACCGGTGACCCCTGTTTCCATGCAGGGGGTCAGTGTGGACATGGTGGAGGATTACAAATACCTGGGGGTACGAATTGACAATAAACTGGACTGGTCAAAGAACACTGAGGCTGTCCACAAGAAGGGTCAGAGCCGTCTCTATTTTCTGAGGAGACTGAGGTCCTTTAACATCTGCCAGACGATGCTGAGGATGTTCTACAAGTCTGTGGTGGCCAGTGCTATCATGTTTGCTGTTGTGTGCTGGGCCAGCAGGCTGAGGGTAGCAGACACCAACAGAATCAACAAACCCATTCGTAAGGCCACTGATGTTGTGGGGATGGAACTGGACTCTCTCACGGTGGTGTCTGAAAAGAGGATGCTGTCTAAGTTGCATGCCATCTTGGTCAATGTCTCCCATCCACTACATAATGTACTGGGTGGGCACAGGAGTACACTCAGCCAGAGACTCATTCCACCGAGATGCAACACAGAGTGTCATAGGAAGTCATTCCTGCCTGTGGCCATCAAACTTTACAACTCCTCCCTTGGAGGGTCAGACACCCTGAGCCAATAGGCTGGTCCTGGACATTTCATAATTTACTGGCATAATTTACATATTACTATTTAACTATTTATGGTTCTATTACTATTTATTATTCATGGTGCAACTGTAATGAAAACCAATTTCCCCCAGGATCAATAAAGTATGACTATGACTATGTATTTACAATGTAAGCCACATTATAGAAAGTGGTTTAAAGTGGTCACAGTGCAGTAACAGAGGTAACAGATAGAGGGGGCGGGGGAGCTAACTAAAATGGTTGATCAGATTAACTGCCTGGGGAAAGAAACTTTTAAAATGGCATGAAGCTTTTCATTTTTTTTAGCCCTTAGTGCTTTCTAGTGTTATTGTAGTTTAATTACGGTTCCCTTTGGTATTTCAAGTGCTGACTGAATCCTAATGCATTCATGTCCTTGATTAGCCTTATTGCTTCCTGTGGTAAGAGAATTGTAAAGTCATTCTTGTAAAGAAAGGTTTTCAAACATCTGCCCTAAATATGCTCTTCAGAATGTTGACTGTTCACCTCTAACAGTTGGTATATTGCATGGGTTCCCTTTTTTATTTGGTTTTAATTGTATACAGTTCTGTTAGAATGGAAATGTTGCTGTAACCAGACAATAGAACAAAGAATAATATTTATCCAAGTACAATACTGTGCAAAAGTCTTTGGCACATACATATCACTATGGTGTGCAAGGCCTTTGCACAGTATTGTCGTAATTTTATATACTGCACTGTACTGCTGCCACAAAAACAAACAAATTTATGTGAATGAAAATAAGCGTGATTCTGATATGGGTCTCTATTGTGGACTGAGAGTGGGAAAGAGGCAGGGAGGGGGAAGTCGTGATAGGGAAAAAGGGAAGGAAAAGGGGAGGGAGTGGGAAGCACCAGAGGGACATTCTGTAAACTCAATTGTTTGGAATCAAGTGACCTTGCCTGGTGTCTCAGGGCTGGGTGTGTCTGCACCCGAGTCATCCCCTGCGCCTGGCACTCCTCCTCTGCCACCTGTCCCACACCCCTCCCGCTGCAGTCCACCTTCACCATTACCAACATCCTTTGCTCCTGCCAGATTTACAAACTCGCTCTCTGCTCGACAATGACAAATACAGTACATGCAAAAGTTTGAGGCATCTTAGCTGTGTACTGTATATACTATTGCACAGTACTGTATCCATGTATCCAGTGCGGGTGGTACAATAGCACAGCAGTTAGTGTAATGCTTTACAGAACCAGTGACTGAGTAATTGGGGTCCAATTGCCACTACTGTCTGTAAAGAGTTGTAAAGCGTTGGGTGTATTCTTTCATTGATTCTATCAGGGTTATTGGGTTTACTGACTATGCCCACAAGAAGACAAATCTCAGGGTTGTAAATGGTGACAAATATATAGTCTGATAATAAATTTGTTTTGAACTTTGAACTTTGAACTTTGATCTCGTGGGTTTCCTCTGGGTTATGTATGGGTTAGGGTGGGTGCCAGAAACATGGCAAAATTTGCTGGTTGCCCCCAGCACATCCCTGGACTGTGCTGGCCGTTGACGCTAAGGATTCATTCCACTGAATGTTTTGATATTTCGATGTACATGTGACAAATATAATTAATCTTTACCTTTACATAGAACGTTAACATAAAACAGCACAGGAACAGGCCATTCAGCCCACAATATTGTGTCAAATCAACTAAAAAGCAAATCATAAACCCCCAAACACTAATCCCCCCCTACCCACACAATGTCTTTATCCCTCTATCATCCTCACATCCAAGTGCCTATCTAAATGTCTCTTAAAAGCCTCTAATATATTTGCCTCTACCACCATACCAGGCAGTGCATTCCAGGCATCCACCACTCTGGGTAAAAAACACTTACCCCTCACATCTCCTTTGAACCTACCTACTCCCTCTCACCTTCAATGCATGCCCTCTGGTATTAGACATTTCAACCCTGGGAAACAGTTACTCTCTGTCCAGTCTACCTGTGCCTCCCATAATCTCATAAACCTCTGTCAGATCTCCCCTCAGCCTCTGGCACTGCACTGCAGAGAAAACAGCCCTAGTTTATGCAACCTCTCATGACAGCAGATGCTCTCTAAACCAGGCAGCAATCTGGTAAACCTCGTCTGCACCTTTTCCAAAGCCTCAACATTCTTCCTATAGTGGGGTGACTAGAACTGTATGCAGAACTCCAGATGCAGCCTAACCAGAATTTTAGTAAGTTGCAACATATCCTCCTGACTTTTGAACTCAGTGTCTTGACTATTAATAGCAAGCGTTCCATGAGCCCTTATTTAACATTAGAATGAGAAGGGGAAATGGTCGGCTTCAAGAGACTTTTGACAGTGAGAAGATGAAATAAGCAGGAAGGGTTGAGTGGATTTACGAGGCAGGTCAGCCAAGAGTCAAGGTCTAAGTTTCAGGTACATTTATTATCAATGTATAACATATACAATCTTGAGATTCGTCTCCTTGCAGGCAGCCACAAAATAAAGAAACAAAACAGAGCGCACAAGAAAACATAGAAACATCGAAACATAGAAAACCTACAGCACAATACAGCCCTTCGGCCCACAAAGCTGTGCCAAACATGTCCTTACCTGACAAATTACCAAGGGTTACTCATAGCCCTCTACTTTTCTGAGCTCCATATACCTGTCCAGGAGTCTCTTAAAAGACCCTATCGTATCCACCTCCACCACCGTCACCGGCAGCCCATTCCACGCACTCACCATCTGTGTAAAAAAAAACTTACCCCTGAAATCTCCTCTGTACCTACTTCCAAGCACCTTAAAACTATGCTCTCTCGTGCTAACCATTTCAGCCCTAGGAAAAAGCTTCTGACTATCCACACAGTCAATGCCTCTCATCATCTTATACACCTCTGTCAGGTCACCTCTCATCCTCTGTCGCTCCAAGGAAAAAAGGCCGAGTTCGCTCAACTGATTCTCATAAGGCATGCTCCCTAATCCAGGCAACAAACTTGTAAATCTCCTCTGCACCTTTCTGTGGTTTCCACATCCTTCCTGTAGTGAGGCGACCAGAACCGAGCACAGTACTTCAAGTGGGGTCTGACCAGAGTCCTATATAGCTGCAACATTAGTCTCGGCTCCTAAACTCAATCCCACCATTGATGAAGACCAATACACCGTATGCCTTCTTAACCACAGAGTCAACCTGCATAGTAGCCCACACAAAAAATCTATCAAACATGCAACGTGAGAAAAAATAACAAATCATACATAGAATTTAAAAAGTAAACAAATACATAGGTCATATAGATAGTTCTAAAGCACACCTATCAAATGGAAATTATAAGCTTTGGACTGCAATGATCGTAGTCCAGATAAAGTATAATTAATAAATAGTTTGTCATTCTGTTAACTGCCTGCAAAGCATCGCCGTATCTTGTCTCCGGCACCTTTTTGTGCTGCCGGTCCAGAGGTAGTGCTACTGAAGCTGGGAGGAGAGGGTCATACAGGTAGTCGCAGTGAGAAGAGCAAAGGGCCTGGTTGGACACTGAGCTCGCAGACTGCAGCAAAATGTACAAATGAATGCCTCTGCTCTAAACTGGATGTGCCTGTCAAGAAGCCAGTGGAGGTCGGCGAAGACAAGAGCGACTGGGGAAGGGCTGGAATGCTGCCCGCAGCATTTTAATGAGTTGGAGTTTGTGTCAGATGGATCTTGGGAAGCCAGCCAAGAAAGCACTGCATGGACGAACATTTCAACAGCAGCTAGGATAGCATAAACAAAGTGGTGGGAACATTGCAAAGGTGCTCATGGTTGAGAATAACGTTCATAATTATGAGGGGCTTTGAATGAGCAAACACAGAGAAATTGTTCCCACTGGCAAAGGCAAGAGAACAACTGTAGGTGACTGCTCCAGAAATCTGGTGAGAGGTGTTGTTCGGCAAGGATTTTGCGTAACGCTATTACAACGTCAACAATCACGGATTGGGTTTTGATTCCTGCCGCTGTCTATAAGGAGTTTGTATATATGCCCTGTGACCGCGTGGATCTCTTCCAGGTGCTTCCGTTTCCTCGCACAGTCCAAGGATGTGCGGGTTAGTTAGGATGAGTAAATTGTGGGTGTGTTATTTTGGCCCCAGAAGCATGGCAACATATCTAGCATCTCCTCGTTGATTTGATTTGATGCACACGTTCACTGTATGTTTTAATATACATGTGATATATAAAGCTAAAGAATCTTAGAACACTACAGTACCGAAACAGGCCCTTTGATCCACCTAGTCCATGCTGAACCATTAATCTCCCTAAACTCATTAACATGCACTCGGACTGTGGAACTCTGTACCCCTCACATCCAAATTTCTCTTAAATGTCAGAATCAAGATCATATTCACCACTTCCACTGGCAGCTCATTCCACATTCTCACCACCCTAGATCCCCCTCATGTTCCTCCTTTCACCCTTAACCCATTACATCAAGTTCTAGTTTCCCTAACATCAATGGAAAAGGAGTGCTTGCATTAACCCTATCTATACCCCTCATAATTTTGTATAGCTCCATCAAACCTCTCCTCAATCTTTTACAGAGGGTTTTGAAGAAGACCTGAAGGGATTGCAGGTGTTGAAGGTGCGTGTCATAAGGGTTTGAAGATGGGTGTGATGTGGGTTTGAACAGGATTTGTAGAGAGTTTGAAGGTGAGTTTGATGAGGTTTTGATGATGGGTTTGTAGAGGGTTTGAAGGTGAGTTTGAAGAGGGTTTGATGAGGGTTTAAAGGTGAATTTGATGAAAGTTTGAAGGTGAGTTTGATGAGGGTTTGATGAGGATTTGAAGATGCATTTGAAGAGGGCCTGAAGGTAAATGTGATGAGATATTGATGTTGGGTTTGACGGTGGGTTTGAAGACGGTTTGAAGCTGGTTTTGCATGTGGGTTTAATGAGGGTTTGATGAGGTTTTAAAGTTTTTGCAGAAGGTTTGAAGATGAGTTTGAAAATAATTTGATGTTGGGATTGATGGGGGTTTCAACAAGAGTTTGAAGAAGGTTTGATATTGGGTTTGATTGGCGTTTTAAGAGCGATTGAAGGTGAGCTTGAAGAGAGTTTGAAAGTGAGCTTGATGAGATTTTCATGTTAGGTTTGATGAGTGCTTGATGGGGGATTTGATGAGGGTTTGAAGGTGGGTTTGATGAGGGTTCATCTTTGGTTCGATGAAGGTTTGATGGTGGTTTTGAAGAGGATTTGAAAGTGAGTTTGAAAAGAGTTTGACATTGGATTTGATGTGGGTTTCAACATAAGCTTGAAGAGATTTTGATAACACAAACATGTGGAAATCTGCAGATGCTGGAAATTCAAACAACACATACAAAATGCTGTGGAACGCAGCAGGCCAGGCAGCATCTATAGGAAGAGGTACAGTTGACGTTTCGGGCCGAAATCCTTCGTCAGGACTGATTGAAAGAAGAGATAGTAAGAGATTTGAAAGTGGGAGGGGGAGATCTGAAATGATAGGAGAAGACAGGAGGGGGAGGGATGGAGCTAAGAGCTGGAATGTTGTTTGGCAAAAGGGTCAAAATGTGGTCGAAAAGTTGAAGGGCCGAAGAAATTATAGAAGGGGAGCAGTGAGAGTGGGTTTCACTAAATTCCCGTTGAAGAGAAGATTTAAACTTCTTCAGTATAGGCATCACCGGAAGAGGCTTCTCAGTAGTGAATTTAAAAATGCAAACACAAGGAAATCTGCAGATGCTGGAAATTCAAGCAACACACACAAAAAAATGCTAGTGAACACAGCAGGCCAGGCAGCATCTATAGGAAGAGGTACAGTCAACATTTCGGGCCGAGACCCTTCATCAGGACTAACTGAAAGAAAAGATAGTAAGAGATTTCCCCCTCCCCTTCCCCCTCCCATTTTCAAATCTCTTACTATCTCTTCTTTCAGTTAGTCCTGACGAAGGGTCTCGGCCCGAAACATCGACTGTACCTCTTCCTAGAGATGCTGCCTGGCCTGCTGCGTTCCTCCAGCATTTTGTGTGTGTTAGGAGAGTTTGATGGTGGGTTTGAAGAAAGTTTGAAGGTGGATTTTAATGTGGGTTTAATGAGGGGTTGAAGGGTTTTAACATGTTGAATGTAGGTTTCGTGATGTTGTTAAAGGGTTTAAAGGTGGGGTTGAAGAAGGTTTTATGTTGGGTTTGAAGAGGGATTGAGGGTGGGTTTGATAAGGTTTTGAGGTTGTGTTTGATGAGGGATTAAAGAGAGTATGAAGGTTGTTTGAAGATGGGTTTAACAGTGGTTTCAACTGTTTGAAGAAGGTTGGAAGAGGGTTTGATGGGGGTTTGAATGTGGCTTTGATGAGGGTTTGAAGGTGTTGAAGATTTGGAAGAGGGTTTTTGAAGGGTTTGAGGTGTTGAAGGTGGATTTTATGAGGTCTTAAAAGGGTTTGAAGGGTGAGTTTGAAGAGTATTTGATGTTGTGTTTGATGGTCAGTTAGATGAAGATTTAAAGGTTTTGAAGGGTTTGAAGGCCTTCAAGGTGTGTGTCATAAGGGTTTGAAGACGGGTATGAAGCGGGTTTGAACAGGGTTTGAAAGTGGGTTTGACGAGGGTTTGCAAAGGGGTTGAAGGGAGTTTATTGGTGGGCTTGTTGGGTTTGAAGATGGGTTTTTAGGAGAGCTTGAAGGGGTTTGATGGTGGGTTTGATGAGGTTTTAAAGGGAGTTTGAAGATGGTTTGAAGAGGGGTTAATGGTAGTTTAAATAGTTTGAGCAGGTTTGATGAGGATTTAAAGGTGGGTCTGATGGGTTTCAAGATGGTTTGACAGTTAATTTGAAGTGGGTTTAAAGGTGTGTTTGATCAGGGTTTGTAGAGGGTTTGAAGGTGAGTTTGAAGAGTGTTTGATGGTCGGTTTAATGAGGGATTAAAGATGGACCTGATTAGGGTTTGATGAGGGTTTGAAGAGAATTTGAAAGTGGGTTTGAATGTTGGTGTAATGAGGGTTTGGTGAGGGTCTGATGCAGCTTTAAACGTGAGTTTAAAGATGGTTTGATGATTGGTTTGAGGAAGGTTTGAAGGTGAGTTTGAATTTGGGCTTAATGAGGGTTTGAAAAAGGTCTGATTGTTTAAACAATGGCTTCAAGAAGGTTTAAATGGTTTTAAGGTGTTGAATGTGGATTTTGAGGGTTGTATGTGGGTTTAAAGGTGAGCTTGAAGAGGGATTAATGTTGGGTTTAATGAGGGTTTGATAAGGGTTTAAAGAGTGTTTGAAAGGGTTTTGAAGTTAGGTTTAAAGGTGGTTTGAAGAAGATTTAAAGGTGGGTTTGATGGGTTAGAAGATTGGTTTGTAGGTTAGTTTGAAGTGAGTTTAAAGCTGGGTTTGATGAGTGCTTGTAGAGAGTTAGAGGGTGAGTTTGAAGAGTGTTTAAAGATGGATTTGATGAGGGTTTGATGTTGCTATTGCTGAAGGTTTGATTGTGGATTTGATGAGGGATCATAGAGGATTCGACCTTGGGTTTGACAAGTGTTTGTTGGTGGGTTTGATGAGGTTTTGAAAAGCACTTGAAGGTGAGTTTAAAGCCAGCTTGGTGTTTGGTTTGCCAAGGATTTGACAAGGGTTTGAAGCTGAGTTTAAACCCTTGAAGGTGAGTTTGATGTGGTTTTGATACTGGGTTTGAAGAGGATCTGATGTTGGATTTGATTAGGTTTTGAAGTTGAGTTTGATGGTGGTTTTGAAGAGGGTTTGAAGGTGGGTTTGATGAAGGTTTGAAGGTGGTTTGATGAGGGTTTGAAGGGGGTTTGAAGGTGGGTTTGAATGTGGGTTTAATAATGGTTTGATGAGGTTTTAAAGGTATTGAAGAAGGTTTGAAGGTGAGTTTGAAAAGGGTTTGATGTTTGGTTTGATACCGGTTTGAACATGAGTTTGAAGATGGTTTGATGGTTGGTTTGAAGAAGGTTTGAAGGTCGGTTTGATGAGGGTCTGAAGGTTTTGAAAAGGGTTTGAAGGGTTTTAAGGTGTTGAATGTGGGTTTCATGGGATTTATTGGTGTTCAAAGGTGAGCATGAAGAGAGTTTTATGTTGGGTTTGATGAGGGATTGAAGAGATATTTGAGGAGGGTTTAAAGAGAGTTTGAAGTTGGGTTTAATTGGTGGTTTCAATGGTTTGAAGAAGGTTTGAAGAGTGTATGATGATAGTCTGAAGGTGATTTTGATAAGGGTTTACAGATGGTTTGAAGTTGGGTTTGATGAGGATTTGATGGTGTGTTTGATGAGGGATTGTAGAGGACTTGCTGGGGTGTTTGGTGCTGGTTTGTAGAGGGTTTAAAGTTTGGTTTGATGAGGGTTTGATGGTGGGTTTGATGAGGATTTGAAGAGTGTTTGAAGGTGAGTTTGATGATGGTTTGAAGGTGGATTTGATGAAGCTTTGAAGAGTGTTTGAAGGTGAGCTTGAAAAGGGTCTGATGTTGGGTTTGATGTGGGTTTGAACATGAATTTGAAGAGGGTTTGATGGTTGTTTTGAAGAAGATTTGAAGCCAGGTTTGATGAGGGTCTGAAGGTTTTTCAGAGGGTTTCAAGGGTTTTAAGGTGTTGTAGGTGGGATTCATGGGGTTAAATACGATTTATAGAGCTTGAAGAGAGCTTTTGTTGTGCTTGGTGAGGGATTGAAGGTGTGTTTGATGAGGGTTTAAAGAGAGTTTGAGGGGGATTTGAAGTTGTGTGATGGTGTGTTTGACGAGTGCTTGAAGGTCGTTTTGATGAGGGTTTGTTGTTGGGTTTGATAAGGGGTTGCCGAGGGGTTGGTGTTGGGTTTGAGGAGAGTTTGCTGGAGGTTTGAAGAGTGTTTGAAGGTGGGTTTGATGAGGGTTTCAAGGTGGGTTTGATGAAGGTTTGTCGAGGTTTTGATGTTGGAATTGATGAGGGTTTGATGAGGGCAGGGTGGTGTGTTTGAAGAAGACTTGCAGGTGGGTTTGAATGTTGCTTTAGTGGGGACTTGATGAGGGTTTCAAGGTTTTGAAGTGGGGTGGAAAGATTTAGGGTGTTGAATGTGGGCTTCATGAGGTTTTTAAAAGGTTTTAAAGGGAGTTTGAAGAGGATTTGGTGTTGTGTTTGATGAGATGAGTATTTGAAGATGGGTTTAATGAGGGATTAAATGTTTTGTGGAGGGTTTCAAGGGTTTGAAGGTATTGAAGGTGGGTGTCATAGGATTTGAAAGTAGGTGTGATGCAGATTTGAACAGGGTTTGAAAGCAAGTTTCATGAGGATTTGGTAGGGGGTTTGATGAGGGTTTGAATGGAGTTAGAAGGAGGTTAGAAGTTGGGTTTAATGGTTGTTGAAGGGTTTGAAGAGGATTTGAATGTGTTTGAAGGTGGTTTTGGTGAGGGCTTGCAGAGTGTTTGAAGGTGGCTTTGGTGAGGTCAAAGATCCCAGCATCTGCAGATTATTTTGGGCTTTGGTGAGGGTTTGTAGAGGGTCTGATGTTGGGTTTAATGAGGGTTTGTTGCAGGCTTGGTGATGATTTATAAAGGGTTTGATGTTTGGTTTGACAAAGGTTTGAAGATGGTTTGGTGAAGGCTTTAAGAGGGATTGAAGGTGGGTTTCATGAATATTTGAAGGTTGGTTCAAAGGTGGGTTTGAAGGGGATTTGAAGGTGGATTGGAATGTGGGTTTAATGAGGGTTTGATGAGCTTTTAAAGGCTTTGAAGACAGTTTGAAGGTGATTTTGAAAAGGGGTTGATGTTGTTTTTGATGCGGGTTTGATGCCAGTTTGAACGTGAGTTCAAAGAGGGTTTGATAGTTGATTTGAAGAACATTTGAAGGTGGGTTTGATTAGGATTTGATGAGGGTCTGAAGGTCTCGAAGAGGATTGGAAGAGTTTTAAAGTGTTGAAGGTGGGTTTCATAGGGTTTGGTAGGGTTTAAAGATGAGATTGAAGAGTTGGATTATGTTGGGTTTGATGAGGGATTGAGGGTGGACTTGATAAGGGTTTGAAGGTGTGTTTGATAAGGGTTTAAAGAGAATTTTAAGGGGCTTGAAGTTGGGTTGATTGGTAGTTTCAACAGATTGATTGGTAGTTTCAATGGCTTGAAGAAGGTTTGAGGAGGGTTTGAATGTCGGTTTGATGAGAGTTTGAAGGTGAGTTTGATGAGGGGTTGTAGAGGGTTTGATAATGTGTTTGATGATGCTTTGAAGATGAGTTTCATGAGGGGTTGTAGAGTATTTGCTTTGACAGGGGATTGATGGTGAGTTTGAAGAGGCAGGATGGAGTGTTTGAAGAAGGTTTGCAGGAGGATTTTAATATTCTTTTAATGGGGGGTTGATGAGGATGTGTAGGTTCTGAAGTGGGGTGGAAGGGGGTTTAAGGGCTTAAGGTGTTGAAGGTGGGCTTCACGAGGTTTTTAAAAGGTTTTAAGGGTGAGTTTGAAGAGGATTTGGTGTTGTGTTTGATGAGTTTTTGAAGTTGGGTTTGATGAGGGTTTCAGAAGTTCGAAGGTAGGAGTCATAAAGGTTTGATGGTGAGTGTGATGTGGGTTTGAACAGGGTTTGAAATTGGGTTTCATGAGGATTTGATAGGGGATTTGATGAGGGTTTAAATGGAGTTCGAAGGAGGTTTGAAGTTGGGTTTAATGATGGTTGAAGGGTTTGAAAAAGGTTTCAGGATGATGTGAATGTCGGTTTGATGGGGGTTTGAAGGTGTGTTTGATGAGGTATTGTAGAGGGTTTGAAGGTGAGTTGAAGAGTGTTTGATGAAAGTTTGATATGCACTTGATGAGGGTTTGAAGGTGGGTTTGATGAAGAGTTGTAGAGAATTTGATGCTGGATTTGATGATGATTTGTAGAGGGTTTGATGTTTGGTTTGACAAGGGTTTGATGAGGGTTTGAAGATTGTTTCGAGGTGAGTTTAAAGAGTGTTTGAAGGTGAGATTCATGAGTGTCTGATCGTATTTGATGAAGGTTTGAACATGGGTTTGATGAGAGTTTGATGGTGGGTTTGATCTTAGGTTTGATGATGGTTTGATGGTGGGTTTGATAAGGGTTTGATTCTGGGTTTGATGCGGGTTTGATGGTGGGTTTGCCGAGGGTTTGATGAGGGGGTGTAGGTGAATTTAATGAAGGATTGAAGAGTGTTTGAAGGTGAGTTTGATAAGGTTTGATGTTGAGTTTGATGAGTGTTTGATGGTGGAGTTTGAAGAGGATTTGAAGGTGGGTCTGATGGTGGGTTTGAAGTTGGGTTTGAATGTGGGTTTATTGATGGTTTGATGAGGCTTTAAATGCTTTGAAAAGGTTTGAACGTGAGTTTGAAGAGGGTTGGTTTGAAGAATGCTTGAAGGGTTTGGTGAGGGTTTGATGAGGATCTGAAGAGGGTTTGAAGGGTTTTAAGGTGTTGGAGGTGGGTTTCATGGGGTTAATAGGGTTTTAAGGTAAGCTTGAAAAGAGTTTTTTGTTGGGTTTGATGAGCAATTGAGGGTGGACATGCTGAGAGTTTGAAGGTATGTTTGATGAGGGGTTAAAACGAGTTTGAAAGGGTTTTGAAGTTGGGTTGATTGGAAGTTTCGAAGATTTGAAGAGAGTTTGAAGGTGTGCTTGATGAGGGTTTGAAGGTGAGTTTGAAGAGTTTGTGATAGTGTGTTTGATGAGTGTTTGAAGGCAGTTTTGATGAGTGTTTACAGAGGGTTTAATGTTGAGGTTGATGAGGGTTTGATGTTGGGTTTGATGAGTGTTTGATGTTGGGCTTGATGAGGGTGTGATGGTGGGTTTTAATAGGATTTGAAGGTGGGTTTTAAAGATTTTGAAAAGGATTTGAGGATGAGTTTAATAAGGTTTGATGTGGGTTGGAGCATGAGTTTGAAGGGGCTTTGGTGGTTGGTTTGAAGAAAGTTTGAAGGTGGTTTTGATGAGGATTTGAAGATGTGTTTGAAGAAGGTTTAAAGAGACTTTGAAGGGAGTTTGAAGTTGGGTTGATTGGTAGCTTCAAAGGTTTGAATGTGGGTTTTATGAGTGTTTGAAGGTGTGTTTGACAAGGGTTTGTAGAGGGCTTGAAGGTGAATTTGAAGAGTGTGTAATGGTGTGTTTGATTAGTGTTTGAAGGAGGTTTTGATGAGGGTTTACAGGGTGTTTGAAGGTGATTTTAAACAAGGTCTGATATTGGGTTTGCTGAAGGTTTGATGGTTTGACAAGGGTTTGAAGAGGACTTGGAGGTGAATTTGATGAGGTTTTTGATGTTGGTTTTGATGATGGTTTGATGGTGCATTTCATGAGAGTTTGAAGAGTGTTTGAATGTGAGTTTGAAGAGGGTTTGATACTGGGTTTGATGAGGGTTTGATGGTGGGTTTGATGAGGCTTTGAAGGTGGGTTTGATGAGGGTTTGTTGAGGCTTTGAAGGTGGGTTTGATGAGGGTTTGATGTTGGGTTTGAGCTTGGGTTTGACAAGGATTTGATGGTGGACATGATGAGGATTTGAAGAGTGCTTGAAGGCGAGTTTGAAGAGGATTTGATGAGGGTTTGAAGAGTGCTTGGAGGTGAGCTTGAAGAGTGTCTGATGTTGGATTTGATGAGGGTTTACTGGTGGGTATGCTGAGGGTTTGATGAGTGTTGGAAGATGAGTCAAATGAGTGCTTGAAGAGTGTTTGAAGGTGAGTTTGAAGAGGGTTTGATGGTGGGTTTGAAGATGGTTTGAAGGTGGGTTTGAGTGTGCATGTAATGTGGGTTTGACGAGATTTTAAAATTTTGAAGAGGGCTTGAAGTTGAGTATGAAGGATGTTAATGGGTTAGAAGAAGTTTTGAAGTGGTTTGATGAGGGTTTGATGGTGGCTTTGATGAGGGTTTTTGGAGGGTTTGATCCTGGGTTTGACGAGGGTTTGATCCTGGGTTTGACGAGGGTTTGATCCTGGGTTTGACGAGGGTTTGATCCTGGGTTTGACGAGGGTTTGATCCTGGGTTTGACGAGGGATTGATCCTGGGTTTGACGAGGGATTGATCCTGGGTTTGACGAGGGATTGATCCTGGGTTTGACGAGGGATTGATCCTGGGTTTGACGAGGGATTGATCCTGGGTTTGACGAGGGATTGATCCTGGGTTTGACGAGGGATTGATCCTGGGTTTGACGAGGGATTGATCCTGGGTTTGACGAGAGATTGATCCTGGGTTTGACGAGGGTTTAATCCTGGGTTTGACGAGGGTTTAATCCTGCGTTTGATAAGGGTTTGATGTTGGGTTTGATGAGGTTGTAAGGGTAGGTCTGATGATGGGTTTGAAGGTGGTTGTGATGAGTGTCTGAACAGGATTTGAGGGTGTGTTTTACTGGGGGTTTGCTAAGGATTTGAAGGTAAGCTTGATGGGGATTTAAAAAGAGTTTGAAGTTGGGTTTGATGGTGGTTTGAATGGTTTGAAGATGGGTTGAAGGTGGGTTTGTAGGTGAGTTTGAAAAGGGTTCGTTGTTGGGTTTGAAAAGGGTTTGTTGGGTTTGATGAAAGGTTTGAAGGTGGATTTGGGGGTTTCATGAAGATTTGAAGGTATAGAAGAGGGTTTGAAGCATTTGAAGATGGGTTAAATGAGGGTTTGAAGGTGGGTTTGAATAGGGTTTGATGAGAGTTTGAATGTTTTGATGAGGGTTTTTAAATTTTGAAGGTGAGCTTATCGGGGCTTTGAAGGTGGGTTTGATTAGGACTTGAAAGTGAGTTTGCCAAGCATTCGAAGAGGGTTTGATGTTGGGTTTGATGAGAGATTGAAGGTTTTGAAGATTTTGACGAGTGTTTTAATGATTTGGAGGTAGGTGTATTGTGAGTTTGAAGAGTGTTTGATGATGGGTTTGATTCAGGTTTGAAGGTGAGTTTGCTGAGTGTTTGAAGAGGGTTTGATGTTGGGATTGTTGAAAGGTTTGAAGTTGAGTTTGAATGTGGGTTTAATGAGGGTTTGATGGGGTCTGAAGGCTTTGAAGAGGGTTTAAAGCATTTGAAGGTGTTGATGTTGGGCTTGATGATGGTTTGAACAGGGTTTGAAGGTGGGATTAATTGGGGTTAGAAGTTGGGTTTGATGAGGGATTGAAAGTTTTGAAGGTTTTGATGAGTGTTTTAAAGGTTTGGAGGTGGGTTTATTTGGGGTTTGAAGAGGGGTTGATGGTGATATTGAGGATTTGAAGGTGAGTTTGATGGGTTTGGAGGTGGTTTGAAGAGGGTTTGAAGGGTTTGAAGATATTGAAGGTGGGTTTGTTGAGGCTTTGAAGGTGGTTTTGATGAGGGTTTGAACAGTGTTTGAAGGTGGGTTTAATGAGGGTTTGAAAGTAGGTTTGAAGTGCATTTGATGAGGGTTTGAAGGTTTTGGAGTTGGTTTTGTTGAGTGTTTGTTGGGGGTTTGAAAGTGAGTTTGATGACGGATGTTAAGATGGAAATTTGGAATTGCAGCAAGATGTAATGTGAAATGTACTGCCTGAATAGGCGATGGAAGCAGGTTGTAGATTAGCTGTCAATGGATATTTGAGGAGGAGAAATGTACAGGATCCAGAAATGGTTATTACCTATCAAATATCAGGAAGGAAGTACAGGAGCCTCAGGACCCAATCCACAAAGTTCAGGAACAGCTATTACCCCTCAACCATCAGGAAGGAGGTACAGGAGCCTCAGGACCCACACCACCAGGTTCAGGAACAGTTAGTACCCCTCAACCATCAGGAAGGAGGTACAGGAGCCTCAGGACCCACACCACCAGGTTCAGGAACAGTTAGTACCCCTCAACCATCAGGAAGGAGGTACAGGAGCCTCAGGACCCACACCACCAGGTTCAGGAACAGTTAGTACCCCTCAACCATCAGGAAGGAGGTACAGGAGCCTCAGGACCCACACCACCAGGTTCAGGAACAGCTATTACCCCTCAACCATCAGGAAGGAGGTACAGGAGCCTCAGGACCCACACCACCACATTCAAGAACAGTAATTAGCCCTCAACCACCAGGCTCTTGAAAAAAAGAGGATAACATCACTCACCCCATCACTGAACTGTTCCCACAACCAATGAACTCACTTTGAAGGACTCTTCATCTCATGTTCTTGATGTTTACTGTTTATTTATTGAAGTTTGGTTTCTTACGCACACTGGTTGCTCATCCATCTCTGTTATGTGCGGTTTTTCACTGATTCTGTTCTGTCTTTCTATTTACTATGAATGCCTGCATGAAAATGAATTTCAGGGTTGTATATGGTGCCATACATGTACTTTGATCAGAAATTTACTTCGAATTTTGAATCTTTTGAGATAGAAGAGGGGAAAGAACAGAAAAGGCACTCTGTGGCGAGCTCTTTCTATGAGCTAGTATTGACACAAAGGGGTGAATGAATTCATGCAGTGTGCACTTGCAAAGAATACAGAGAATTTAAAAGTTCTGAAGGAAAAAAAACACTGGACACTTATTCAGAGTACCCTCATTAACAATGTATTAAGCTCATAAACTGCGTCCTGCCCTGATCGCCTCACAGTTCCAAAGCCTGGGTCTTTAATGTGCACTTCACCCACAGTGTCTGCTGAGGGAAGGGTCCTTGCAGCAGTCCACACGTTCACTAACACTTCCATAATATCAGAATAAGCCCTTCAGCCAGCGTCTCTAAAATCACAATCATCTTCCTGGCTGGGTCTAGCAATTACATAGCTGAGAGGGGCTATGCTTATGTATTTAATGGAATCTCAGCTCTTACAAGTTTAGGCCTCTTGGCCTCTGCGTGCTTCCAATGCAAATGATGAAGACTTTTTTTTCTCGTTGAGCTTTACATTACCAGAGCAAATAATTTCCGAATGCCATTCCAAAACGTCAGCGTTGTGAGCTGGGGCGCAAGGGTGGATGGCTGGAGGAGAGGAGGGAGGGTGACAGGAATTGCGTCCACAATCTCACATTTCCGGATGATGAATGCACGGTAACATGCTGTGAAATGTCACAAAACCCAAGCTTCAGAAAATGATCAACATCTCACTGATACTAGCTGAAGCTATATATCGCTTATACAGACCAGAGGGCACATTTTTAATTCTTTTTTGTTAATGCAGTTTGCAAAGGGCTGACAGGGAAGCAGACAGATGAAAGGAGGGTGGAGTTCTGAGGGAGGGCATATTGAGATCAGTGGTCAGCAGCAGGGAGCCCTGTGGGGGAGGGTGTATGCAATGGCAGGGAAGAGGCAAATATATACTCAGAAAAATCATAGAATACGTTACAAAATTGTGCAAACCCTGCTGACATTTTTCATTATTAATACCCACGGCATCGTTTATATTTATTTAGAGATGTGTCACAGAGCAGGCCCTTCCAGTCCAGCGCCCAACAACACACCTGCATTTAACCCAACGACAATCTGCAATGACCAATTAGCCTACTAACCGGTAAGTCTTTGGACTGTGGGAGGAAACGAGAGCATGCGGAGGAAACCCACTCGGTCACAGAGGGAAAACACAAACTCCTTACAGGAATTGAACTCTGCACTCCAAAGCCCCGAACAGTAGAAACGCCACACTATATACTGATAACTCGTCCTGAACCACCAACAGGTGGAGGCTGTAATCACAGCCTATGTTGACACAGGCAATAGCAGTTAGGTCTTCTGAAGAAAGGTTTAGCGAGGTGGGGCTTTTTTCTTTAAAGCAAAGGAGGATGAAAGGTGACTTACCAGAGGCGTACGAGGTCAAGTGGACAGCCAGAGACATCTTCCTAGGGTGGAAATGGCTAATATGAAAAGGTGTAATTTTAAAGTGATTGTAGAGAAGTTAATGGGACGTCAGAAGTAAGTTTTTTACAGAGAGCAAAGGTGTGTAGAGCACATTGCCGGGGGTGGTGGTAGAGGCAGATACATTAGGTACATTTAAGAACTCTTAGATATACACATGGATGATAGAAAAATGAAGGGTTATGTGGCTGGGAAGGGTTTCCAGTAAAACAGCAACGTAGCTGGTTGCAGCAGCCTCTCTGGGTCCTACAACAGGTGCAAATGTTTGTCTTAAATGTTTTTCTTGCAATCACAAGACATTGATGGACATTGCTAATACAAAATACTGCAGGCTCGTTGGAAAGACCAATGATGGGGCAGCTGTGTGGCATTGATTGTTTCACAGACCAGGCTCTTTGCTGTAGCATTAGCTGTGACAGCCATCCAGGTAGGAGGTAGTGGAGGCAGAGTAAGAGAGAACAGAAGTCGTGCTGGAATCCAGACCAGGTTGGGGGCTGGCCCCTGCCCCAGCTCTCCTGTTGGTGCTGCTCTCTAGTGTTCTTAAATATACCCAATGACTTGGCCTCCTTTCGTTTTGCTGTATACATGTGTAAGGCTGAATGACAATTAAACTTGAACTTGTTAGATTGATCTTGGAGTAAGTTAAAATATTGCCAAAGGGCCTGTACTGTGCTGTAGTGTTCAATGTTCTATGTTCTAAAATCCCTCCTGATGTAAAACAAAACTACTTTGGTATATGCATAATCTTTTGTGCATTTAAATATGGGATTGTGACATCTTTCACTCAAGGCACCCACAATAAAAGGATGACCATTAACTCAGAAAGGTTAGGATGGCACTCAGTATTTGTTTTATTTTGAAATACAACACAGTAATAGGGCCTTCCAGCCCGGTGAGCCCTCACCACCCAGTCACACCCACGTGACCACACCCGTATGTCACCAGCAAGTCACACCCAGGTGACCACACCCGTATGTCACCACCCAGTCACACCCACGTGACCACACCCGTATGTCACCAGCAAGTCACACCCAGGTGACCACACCCGTATGTCACCACCCAGTCACACCCACGTGACTGCACCCGTATGCCACCACCCAATCACACCCACGTGACCACACCCATGTGTCACCACCCAGTCACACCCACGTGACCACACCCGTGTGTCACCACCCAGTCACACCCACGTGACCACACCCGTGTGTCACCACCCAGTCACACCCACGTGACTGCACCCGTATGTCACCAACCAGTTACACCCAGGTGACCACACCCGTATGTCACCACCCAGTCACACCCACGTGACCACACCCGTATGCCACCACCCAGTCACACCCACATGACCACACCCATGTGTCACCACCCAGTCACACCCACGTGACCACACCCATGTGTCACCACCCAGTCACATCCACGTGACTGCACCCGTATGTCACCAACCAGTTACACCCAGGTGACCACACCCGTATGTCACCAACCAGTTACACCCAGGTGACCACACCCGTATGCCACCACCCAGTTACACCCACGTGACCGCACTCATATGTCACCACATATAAAAGTTGCTGGTAAATGCAGCAGGCCAGGCAGCATCTCTAGGAAGAGGTACAGTTGACGTTTCAGGCCGAGACCCTTCGTCAGGAGTTAGTATGTCGCCACCCAGTTACACCCACGTGACCGTACCCGTATGTCACCACCCAGTTACACCCATGTGACCGCGCCTGTATGTCATCACCAGTTACATCCACGTGACCGCACCCGTATGCGGCCACCCAGTCACACCCACGTGACCGTACCTGTAGGTCTTTGGACGGTGGGAAGAAACCGGAGCACCCGGAGGAAATCCACGCAGTCATGGGGAGAACGTACAAACTCCTTACAGACAGCAGTGAGAATTGAACCCTGTCCCCAGCACTATAAAATGTTGTGCTGACCGTTACACTACCACACCTCCCCTTTTACTTTGAGATTTCTCACACCATCGCAGGTTAGCTCTGGACAGGACTGAGACAGAATCAGATCCCAGAAGGTTGTGGAGTAGACTCAGTGAAGAGTCTGAGAGTGGCTGCTGGAGAGAATGGGACACACACGGTTAAATTATATTCAATGATTTATTTCTTTCTACAATCTTAAATGCAATTTTAATACATTTTCTTGCCTCCTGAGGGCACTATTTAAAATAATAAATTACGAAAAAACACAAGTCACAAACTAAATTAAAGCGTTGAACTAAAGGAAACAATTCCATGTGGTACTAGGCCAAGGGACTGAATAGTTGACCTCTCACATGACAGCAACCACTGACATTTATATAGCTACCTAATGGACGAATACCTGTACTGTAAAACATTTGAAAGTGCTCCACTGGAGAGCTATCAAACGGAATGTGGACATTACAACATGAACACAAATTGTCAAAGAGCTACATTCAGGGTTTTACAAACCATCTTGAAGGAAGAAGGGGAGACAGAAAGCAATGAAGTTTCGAGAGGGATTTCCAGAGCTCACACCTTCAGGCCGAAGGCCTGGCTACTGATAGTGAAGTTCAAGTTTTATTGCCATCCGACTGAACGTGTATACAACCAAAGGAAGCAGCGCTCCGCCGGACCACGGTGCCCCCACAAAACACGTATCACACACAGCACATAAACCAAATAGCAAGTAAATAAGATCAGACAAGAATTAGCAAAGTGCCTAAAATGACCTTGTTTTATCTGTTTTCAAGTTCCAATAAAGGGTGTTGGAACTGAAATGTAAACTGTCCTTCTCTCAAAGTTCAAAACTCGAAGTAAATTTATTATCAAAGTACATACTTGTCACCATGTACAACCCTGAGATTCACTTTTGTCAGCATACTCAATAAATCCATAACAGAATGACAACCATGGTAGAACCAATGAAAGACCGCACCAACTTGGGTGTTCAACCCAGACACAAACTGTGCAAATACAAAAAGAAACAATAATAATAATAAATAAATAAGCTATAAATACAGAGGATCATTAAATCAATTTAAAAGTACATCGCTTAAAGGGAAATTACATGTTGCAGATTGCTGCCACAGATTTTCCAGTTCTTTCTCTTGTCTTTTCTATATTCTGAAGGCAGAGTACAGGGTTAATGTCAGGGTTCTTCGCAGTGTAGAGGAACAGGGGGATCTTTGGGTCCATGTCCATAGATTTCTCAAAGTAGCTACACAAGTTGATAAGGCATATGGTGTGTTGGCTTTCATTAGTCAGCGGACTGAGTTGAAGACCCAGGAGGTAATGTTACAGCTCTATAAAACTCTGGTTAGACCACACTTGGAATATTGTGTTCATTTCTGGTCTCCTCGTTATAGGAAGGTTGTGGAAACTTTAGAGAGGGTGCAGAGGAGATTGAGCAGGATGCTGCCTGGATTAGAGAGGGTGAGAAGGAGATTGACCAGGATGCAGCCTGGATTAGAGAGGGTGCGGAGGAGATTGACCAGGATGCAGCCTGGATGAGAGAGGGTGAGAAGGAGATTGACCAGGATGCAGCCTGGATTAGAAAGTGCGGAGGAGATTGACCAGGATGCTGCCTGGATTAGAGAGGGTGAGAAGGAGATTGACCAGGATGCAGCCTGGATTAGAAAGTGCGGAGGAGATTGACCAGGATGCTGCCTGGATGAGAGAGGGTGAGAAGGAGATTGACCAGGATGCTGCCTGGATTAGAGAGGGTGAGAAGGAGATTGACCAGGATGCAGCCTGGATTAGAAAGTGCGGAGGAGATTGACCAGGATGCTGCCTGGATGAGAGAGGGTGAGAAGGAGATTGACCAGGATGCAGCCTGGATTAGAGAAGGTGCGGAGGAGATTGACCAGGATGCTGCCTGGATGAGAGAGGGTGAGAAGGAGATTGACCAGGATGCAGCCTGGATTAGAGAGGGTGCGGAGGAGATTGACCAGGATGCAGCCTGGATTAGAGAGGGTGCGGAGGAGATTGACCAGGATGCTGCCTGGATGAGAGAGGGTGAGGAGGAGATTGACCAGGATGCAGCCTGGATTAGAGAGGGTGCGGAGGAGATTGACCAGGATGCAGCCTGGATTAGAGAGGGTGCGGAGGAGATTGACCAGGATGCTGCCTGGATGAGAGAGGGTGAGGAGGAGATTGACCAGGATGCTGCCTGGATTAGAAAGTGCGGAGGAGATTGACCAGGATGCTGCCTGGATTAGAGAGGGTGCGGAGGAGATTGACCAGGATGCAGCCTGGATTAGAGAGAAGGAATTACAAGGAGAGCTTGAGCAAGCTAGGGCTTTTCTCTTTGTAGTGAAGGAAAATGAGGAATATAAGATGATAGGAGGCACACATAGAGTGGGCAGCCAGCGACCTTTTCCTGGGGTGTAAATGGCTGATACAAAGAGGCATAATTTAAGGTGATTGGAGGAATATATGGGGGGCAATGTCAGAGGTAGGTTTTTTCACACAGAGAGTGGTGGGTGTGTGGAACACGCTGCCAGGGATGGTGGTAGAGGCTGATACATTCGGGACATCTAAGAAACTCTTAGATAAACACATGGATAACAGAAAAATGGAAGGTGATATGGGAGAGAAGGGTTAGATTGATCTTGGAGTTGGGTCAGCACAACATTGTGGGCTGTAGGGCCTGTACTGTGTTGTAATGTTCTATCTCAGATTCCCAGAACCTTAATTTTCATTGAGAAGTGCCATTGAGAAGTTTACAAAAATGAGAGGAAGAATGCAGTGCAGTGAACTGAAATATTTAAACTGAGTCACTATTTAACCAGGAGCTGACATCAAGGTCAGAACCACTGGGAGAATGAGACTAGATCCAAGTAGAGACATGTACAGCTCTGAAGTTTGTGAAGATCAGATCACTGGCCTGGAGTGCAAGGGGAATACTTGGGTCTTGAAGTAACTATAGAGGTGAGCTGAGATCAGAGATGAGACATGGTAATGGGGCAGAGAAGGGGAGGGGGATCTTCATGATGGAAAAGCATGTAATCGGAACTTCATGTTGGAGTCAAGTACTGTATGCCTACGATCTAAGTCCAATTTCACCATCACCCTGGAGTTCACTGACCCAGATTAGACTGCCATGAAGCTTTGTAAATTAATAAACACAGAGATTTTAGAGAGGCTGGAATTTTTATCTCTTTGGCATTATCACATCAGACAGTCTGTCCAGGGTCCTACACGCAACTGCCATTACACAGAAGGCACAGCAGCGCCTCTATTTTCTTAGAGGTTTGTGGAGATTTGGCATTATTTATTAAGTATTATTTATTTACTCCGCATTATTTATATGTTTATAAAATCTACATATTTTTGTATTTGCACAGTTTGTCTTCCTCTGGGATGGCACCGTAGCATAGCGGTCAGCATAACGAATTACAGTACAGGCGACCAGGGGTTCAATTCCTGACATTGTCTGCAAGGAGTTTGTACGTTCTCCTCGTGACTGCATGGGTTTCCTCTGAGTGCTCTGGTTTCCTCCCACAGTCCAAAGACCTTTTGGTTGGTAGGTTTATTAGTCATTGTATATTGCCCCGTGATTAGTCTAGGGTTAAGTCGGTGGATTGCTGGGTGGTGGGGCTCAGAGGGCCAGAAGGGTCTGTTGTAAGATGTATCTCAATAAATGCATTTTCCACATCGGGTGTTTGTCACCCTTTGTGTGTAGTTTTTCACTGATGCTATTGCATTTCTTTGTTCCACTGTGAATGCCCACGGGAAAGTGAATCTCACGGTGCTACATGGTGACATATATATACTTTGATAAAGAACTTACTTTGAATTTTAAAACAGCTAGGGCAACAATCTCACTTGAGGACAAATTCAGGTGAAAACTATCTCCTTGGCTACTGCCTCTCTGGCCAGCTTTAAAGAAATTATCCTTAATATTAAAAATTAAATCAGCCATGATGGAATGGCAGAGCAGATTTGATGGGCTGAATGGCCTGATTCTGCTCTTATGTTTGTGGTCTTGTTTGGAAAGGATTCCAGATTCCATTTAAAATTAGACCAAAACTACTTCTAGTACTGCAAATTGGAGCAGAATTAAAGCTCTGTTAGGTAGTGTCGCAGTTAGTGTAACACTTTACAGCACCGGTGACTGGCAAATTGGGGTTTAATTACCGCTGCAGCCTGAGAGGGATTCACATGTCTTCCACATGACCGTGTGGGTTTCCTCCGGGCTCTCCTGTTTCCCCTCGCAGTCCAAAGACACGCAGGTTTGGGTTAGTGAGTTGTTATCTTGCTGCCAGATGTGTGGTGAGACTTGTGACCTGTCCCCAGCACATCCTCAGACTGTGTTGGTCGTTGACGCAAACGACATTTTTCACTGTATGCTTCAATGTATGTGTGACAAATAAAGCTCATCTTTCTAATCTCTCTCTCATTTATAGGTTGTAGGCATGTTATGTTGGTGCCAGAAGTGTAACAACACTTGCAGGCTGCCTCCAGCATTACCTAGGACCTTGCTGGTCGTTGACACCAACGACACAGTTTACTCAGATGAGTAAGACAGATTTGGTGAGGCTGAAATTCTGACTTGGAGAGGAGGAAATCTGAGGTGGAGTCGAGACAGGGGCTCAGGCATTGATATTGCGAGCTGGAGCAGGTCCACTAGGTCAAATGGCCTCCACCTGTCTCAAGTTTCGAGATCACTACACTTGCCTCGACGTTCCTGACCAAACATAAATCCCTTCACGGTTCTTTCGGATTAACTGAGACCATGCTCAGGTTGGAGGAGTAACGCCTCACAGTCCATCTGAGTAGCCTCTAACAATACCATAAACATCGATTTCTCCAACTTCCACTAATTTCTCCCTGTTCTTCTTTCTCTTTACCCATTCCCTATTCTGGTTACCCTCTCTTCTCACTGCCTATCACCCTCCTCTGGTGACCCTCCTCCTTCCCTTTCTCCCATGGTTCACCTCTCCTATCATATTCCTTCTTCTTCAGCCCTTTACCTCTTCCACCTATCACCTCCCAGCTTCTTACTTCATCCCACTCCCCCCCCCGATTCATCTTCCCCCTCACCTGGCTTCACCTATCACCTGCCAGCTTGTATTCCTCTCTCTCCCCACCTTCCCCCTCACCTGGTCTCACCTATCACCTGCCAGCTTGTCCTCTCCCTCCCCACCTTCCCCTCACCTGGTCTCACCTATCACCTGCCAGCTTGTCCTCTCCCTTCCCACCTTCTCCCTCACCTGGTCTTACCTATCACCTGCCAGCTTGTCCTCTCCCTCCTCACCTTCCCCTCACCTGGTCTCACCTATCACCTCCCAGCTTCTTACTTCATCCCACTCTCCCCCGATTCATCTTCCCCCTCACCTGGCTTCACCTATCACCTGCCAGCTTGTATTCCTCTCCCTCCCCACCTTCCCCCTCACCTGGTCTCATCTATCACCTGCCAGCTTGTATTCCTCTCCCTCCTCACCTGGTCTCAACTATCACCTGCCAGCTTGTCCTCTCCCTCCCCACCTTCCCCCTCACCTGGTCTCAACTATCACCTGCCAGCTTTTCACCTCTCCCTCCCCCAAAATACAAAATACAAAATGATGTTCAGACGCAACATATCACACGAATTTAAGAATCTAATCTGAAGGAGCAGTGAGACATCACGCCCCAGAACTGCTCTACTATTCCAACTGCCTGTAGTCCTCCCCCTTCCTTCATCTTCTACCTTCTTATTCTGGCTTCTTTTCCTTTCCTTTCCAGTCCTGATGAAGGGTCTTGGCCCAAAACATTCACTGTTTACTCCCCTCCGTAGATGCTGCCTGACCTGCTGAGTTCCTCCAGTATTTTGTGTGCGTTGATCTACAGAATTTCTTGTGTTTAAGATCATTGTACAGTTCTGGGAAGTTAGGAACAACATAGAAAGAGCTGTGCAGCAAGTTGCCCTTCCACCAGGAAGGCTCTACAACGGGCACTCAAAACTGCCTGATGCATCACCGGCACCAGCCTACTCGCCATCAAGGACACAGATACCGAGAGGACAGAAAAGGGCCAGTAACTTCATGAAGGATCCCACCCACCCTGCTCACGGACTGATTGTCCCACTCCTATCAGGGAGGAGGCTACGTAGCATCCACACCAGGACCACCAGACTCAAAAACAGTTACTTTCCCCAAGCAGTAAAGGCTGATCAACACCTCCACCTACTAACCCACCCTCCACACCCCCAACCACCACTGCTTTATCATTCCCTGTCAGTCACCTTGTGTACAGACACTGCTGTGCCTAGTGTCACTTTATGGACACACAATCAATCTGTGTGTACATAGATAAGTTAGCTTATATACTTATATTTATCATGTTTTTTATTATCGTGTTCTTTATCTTATTGTGTTTATTTATTATTTAGTGGGTGTCAGATGGCTGTTGCGGTGCGTCTAGTGTGGCAGTGTAGTGGGTAGTGCTCGTCCCTCGCACCTTCAGCTCCCACCGCTGGCAAGTAGCCTCGCGAAAGGGAGAGCTGAATGTGTAAGTCTCTCTAACAGAAACCTCACATAGGGCCTCCTCGCTGGTGACACGCAAAAACTGAACTCCTTTCGGACTCAGGCTGAACTATAGAGGACGGGGAGGAGGTCTGGCCCCTGCACACGTAGCACGCAGGCCCACCAGTGTGTGGATACACTCTAGTGCTCGTTAACCAGATCCCCTGCAATGGGTAAATAGCCCCACTGCCTCGTGGGCAGCCTCGGGAGAGACAAAGGTTATGGGAGTAAACCCAGGCAGCAGATCCGGATTAGAGCCCGTATGGCGGCTAAACATCATTGAATATCCTTCCAGCAGCTCCTGTAGCCGAGCTGGTGCCAAACGTGTTGCTTCAGAAGCTTTCCTTTGGACTACACTGGTGAGGCCGAGGGGGAGTATCTTTACAACTGGGCATCTCAGGATCTCGACAGCTTCCGCCCAGGTTTGTGATGGTGATGATCAGCACCCATCGTCCTTTGTGACAGATGAATGCCAAACAACCATTTATATAGTGATATAGCACGGGGTCAGCCCTACCAGCCCTTCGAGTAACTCCACAAACTCGATTCACCCTAACCTAATCACAGGACAATTCACAATGACCAATTTAACTACCCAGTACAAAGATGTACCTGGTACACCTTTGCACTGTGGGAGAAAACTTGCACACTCCACGGGGAAGGCATACAGAGACTTATGACAGAACAGTGCCAGGAGTGAACTCCAAAGTCCAGAACACTTCAAGTTTAATTGCAGCACGCTACCATGCATCAGATTCAGAGTAACAATTATTTTGTTCTCCTTTACAGTTGTGTACTGGAAATGACATTAAAAAATCTTGAATCACTGGACAGAGTGTAAATGTGTAGAATACTGTATATGAAACACAAAACTTTAGCATGCAGATGCAATCAAGGCAAATGGCATATTGTTCTGTTTTGCTGGGAGGCTGGGGTTTATAGAGGATTATTGTTACAATTGTATAGTGTATTAGTGAGATCCCACCTGGAGTACTCTGTCTAGATATAGTAACCTGACGTCAAAGATTATATTCAGTACAAATATCAGAGGAAGTTCAAAACAGATTTATGAGGAAAAATCCTGGGATGAAAGGGCTATTTCAGGAGCAAAGAGACAATTTCAAATGAGGCTGGTGGCAACATCAGATGTACGACAACTCTGGCAGGGTTTGCAAGACATTACTTCCTACAAGATGAAACCCAATAGTATGAATGGCAGCGATGCTTCACTACCAGATGGACTCAACACCTTCAATGCCTGTTTTGAAAGGGAGAATATAACTACAGCTGTGAAAATCTCTGCTGCAACTAATGACCATGTGATCTCTGTCTGAGAGGCCGATGTTAGGCTGTCTTTAAAGAGAGTGAACGCTCATGTAGTCCCCTGGTCAACCTCAGGTTCGCTCAGCTCGCTTTCGTCTAGGGGGAGCAGCCTTCGGCCCCGCCAAACTGGGTAATCAAGTTTGGGTGGATGCTATGTCATGTACCCCACCACGCCAAATAACAGACAATACACCATATGTGATTAAATGATTACACTTTATAGATCTTACTGGAACTATGTAATAGAGATACAATATAAAAGGAAGGTAAAAGGCACAAAACTTATCAAAGTTCAGCCACTTCGTGCAGAACAGTTGGAGCTCAATTAATGGAGTCTTTTTTCCACCATTCGATCCCCTCCAACCTCCTCCATCTGCCGCCTGGGACCAACCACGGTGGTCGACCAAACGCTCCACACGAGTCTGTCTTCATCTCCTTCCGAAAACCTTGAGCCTTGCTCCCGCTTGGGGTCCGTCCCGTCGCTCAGCTTACAGCATCGCGTCTCCTCTGTCTGTCCACATCCGCCTTCTGCCCTAAAGCCCGCGAGAAACAATAGCTTACAGACACACAAGAAAGAATAACATCTATCCCAATTGGTTAGCAAATGAATACAATTCTCTTATCAGTAATTATAACCCAAAACAAGCTGCGAGAGAGAAGCACTTTCTCAGCAGTTAACATAACGAAGAAGCTATTTTATTCTAACATAACAAAGGAGCCATTTTTATTAGCCTTAGCAGTAACATAAAAGAAGAAACCCCGTACACTCACAAGGTGGAAGGTCCCAATGGAGTGCCTGGTAAGGCTCTGAAAACCTGTGCCAACCAACTGGCAGGAGTATTCAAGGACATTTTCAACCTCTCACTGCTACGGGCAAAAGTTCCCACTTGCTTCAAAAAGGCAACAATCATACCAGTGCCTAAGAAGAATAATGTGAGCTGCCTTAATGACTATCACCCAGTAGCACTCACATCTACAGTGATGAAATGCTTTGAGAGGTTGGTTATGACTAGACTGAACTCCTGCCTCAGCAAGGACCTGCACCCATTGCAATTTGCCTATCGCCACAATAGGTCAACGGCAGATGTGATCTCAATGGCTCTTCCCACGGCTTTAGACCACCTGCACAATACGAACACATACAGTTGAAGTCAGAAGTTTACATACCCCTTAGCCAAGTACATTTAGACTCAGTTTTTCACAATTCCTGACATTTAATCCCAGAAAACATTCCCTGTCTTAGGTCAGTTAGGATCACTACTTTATTTTAAGAATGTGAAATGGAAGAATAATAGTAGAGAGAATGATTTATTTCAGCTTTTACTTCTTTCATCACTTTCCCAGTGGGTCAGAAGTTTACATACATTTTGTTAGTATTTGGTAGCATTGCCTTTAGATTGTTTAACTTGGGTCAAATGTTTTGGGTACCCTTCCACAAGCTTCTCACAGTAAGTTGCTGGAATTTTGTTCCATTCCTCCAGACAGAACTGGTGTAACTGAGTCAGGTTTGTAGGCCTCCTTGCTCGCACACGCTTTTTCAGTTCTGCCCACAAATTTTCTACCGGATTGAGGTCAGAGTTTTGTGGTGGCCACTCCAATAGCTTGACTTTGTTGTCCTTAAGCAATTTTGCCACAACTTTGGAGGTATGCTTGGGGTCATTGTCCATTTGGAAGACCCATTTGTGACCGAGCTTTAACTTCCTGGCTGATGTCTTGAGGTGTTGCTTCAATACATCCACATGATTTTCCTTCCTCATGATGCCATTTATTTTGTGAAGTGCACCGGTCCCTCCTGCAGCAAAGCACCCCCACAACATGATGCTGCCACCCGCATATTTCACCGTTGGGATGGTGTTCTTTGGCTTGCAAGCCTCACCCTTTTTCCTCCAAACATAACTATGCTCATTATGGCCAAACAGTTCAATTTTTGTTTCATCAGACCAGAGGACATTTCTCTAAAAAGCAAGATCTTTGTCCCCATGTGCACTTGAAAACTCTAGTCTGGCTTTTTTGTGGTGGTTTTGGAGCAGTGGCTTCTTCCTTGCTGAGCAGCCTTTCAGGTTACGTCGATATAGGACTCGTTTTACTGTGGATATAGATACTTGTCTACTTGTTTCCTCCAGCATCTTCACAAGGTCCTTTGCTGTTGTTCTGGGATTGATTTGCACTTTTCAGGTCTCCTTCCTGATCGGTATGACGGCTGCGTGGCCCATCGTGTTTATACTTGCGTACTATTGTTTGTACAGATGAACGTGGTACCTTCAGGCATTTGGAAATTGCTCCCAAGGATGAACCAGACTTAACATCATTTTCTGACCTCAATCCGATAGAAAATTTGTGGGCAGAACTGGAAAAGCGTGTGCGAGGAAGGAGGCCTACAAACCTGACTCAGTTACACCAGTTCTGTCTGGAGGAATGGAACAAAATTCCAGCAACTTACTGTGAGAAGCTTGTGGAAGGTTACCCAAAATGCTTGACCCAAGTTAAACAATTTAAAGACAATGCTACCAAATACTAACAAAGTGTATGTAAACTTCTGACCCACTGGGAATGTGATGAAAGAAATAAAAGCTGAAATAAATCATTTCTCTACTATTATTCTGCCATTTCACATTCTTAAAATAAAGTAGTGATCCTAACTGACCTAAGACAGGGAATGTTTTCTAAGATTAAATGTCAAGAATTGTGAAAAACTGAGCTTAAATGTATTTGGCTAAGGTGTATGTAAACTTCTAACTTCAACTGTATGTCAGGATGCTGTTCATTGACTGTAGCTCAGCATTTAACACCATCATTCTCACCATCCTGATTGAGAAGTTGCAGAACTTGGGCCTCTGTACCTCCCTCTGCAATTGGATCCTCAACTTCCTAACTGGAAGACACAATCTGTGCGGATTGGTGATAACATATCCTCCTCCCTGACGATCAACACTGGTGCACTTCAGGGGTGTGTGCTTAGCTCACTGCTCTACTCTCTACATACACATGACTGTGTGGCTAGGCATAGCTCAAATACCATCTATAAATTTGCTGACGATACAACCATTGTTGGTAGAATCTCAGGTGGTGAAGAGAAGGCGTACAGGAGTGAGATATGCCAACTAGTGGAGTAGTGCCACAGCAACAACCTGGCACTCAACATCAGTAAGATGAAAGAGCTGATTGTGGACTTCAGGAAGGGTAAGATGAAGGAACACGTACCAATCCTCATAGAGGGATCAGAAGTGGAGAGAGTGAGCAGCTTCAAGTTCCTGGGTGTCAAGATCTCTGAGGATCTAACCTGGTCCCAACATATTGATGCCGTTATAAAGAAGGCAAGACGTGACTATATTTCATTCGGAGTATGTAGAGTTTTGGTATGTCAACAAAAACACTCAAAAATTTCTATAGATGTACTGTGGAGAGCATTCTGACAGGTGTCTCAGAAAGGCAGCGTCCATTATTAAAGACCTCCAGCACCCAGGGCATGCCCTTTTCTCACTGTTACCATCAGGTAGGAGATACAGAAGCCTGAAGGCACACACTCAGCGATTCAGGAACAGCTTCTTCCCTCTGCCCTCCAATTCCTAAATAGATATTGAACCCTTGAACACTACCTCACTTTTTTAAACATATGGTATATCTGTTTTTGCACGATTTTTAATCGATTCATTATACGTATCCCGCAGTTGATTTATTTATTTATTATTATTACTATTTACTTTTTTTTCTATATTATGTATTGCGTTGAACCGCTGCTGCTAAGTTAACAAATTCCATGTCTCATGCCGGTGATAATAAACCTGATTCTAATTCTGATTAGACCATGCGTTTCATCCCATATTTCTGCCCTCCAATTCCTAAATAGATATTGAACCCTTGAACACTACCTCACTTTTTTAAACATATGGTATATCTGTTCTTGCACGATTTTTAATCTACTCATTATACGTATCCATGGTGACCATGGGGAAATCCACTATCACTCTTCTATCATAGCTTCAGAAGCCATTTGTAAGGAGATGAAAGGAAGCATATCCCATTCTCCAGGGCCATCCCATTTGGTCATTTGATAAAGCCAAGTGTAGTTATGTCAGTTAGTGAGAGTCTGGACGTAAACCATTTTGTTCAAGGAATAACAGAATGACATAGTACAGCACAAAAGGAAAACATTTGGACTAACCTGTTCCAGCACACTCCAATCCTATTCAATTAGCCTCCTTCCACCTGACATTGAGAATAAATTCCACCAAGAAAACTGGGATTTTTAATTTCAGGTTCATTTAATGAGATTAGTCAGACCAAATTGCCTGCCTTGGACTGTCTTCTTCTTTGTAAGACCAACACCCCTACTATGTTCGGGGTGCTGACATCGCCCCCAGGCTGCTGACACCAGCTCGTCAAAGGCCTCTGTCCTGGGCCGACAGAAGGCTGATCAGCCCTGTGGCTATCACTTTCAGCACGTGACTTCAAACATCTTCTAAGCAAAGATCCTTCCTCTCCCAGGGATGACATCCTTGGAGCTTCTGTTGGTGTTTCTACAGCTCTGGGGTTTTCTCAGGATGGGGTTTCCAGTCCCACGTCCAACCACCACCCCCCCCACCTCACAGCCGGGCTTGGGACCATCCATAGTGGGGTTGCTTCTGTCCTGTAGTGCTCTATAACTCAAAAGCAGAGAGGAAAGTTCTAGAATACTCACCGCTTGTGCCATAGAACACACCTCAAAGTCATTCAGAAAACAGCATAAAAACTTGGTCGGCAAATTATTTAATTGCCTCAAAGAATCATAGAATACTAGAGCACAGAAACAGACCCCTTGCCTCATGTAGTCCATGCCAAACTATTAGTCTGTGGAGCCCCATTGACCTTCATCCGGACAATAGCCCCCCATACCTCTCCCTTCTATGTCCCTGTCCAAATTTCTCTTAAACATTGAAATCGAACCCACACCCAGCATTTGCAGTGGCAGCTCGTTCGACACTCTGAGAGATGAAGATCCCCTTAAACATTTCACCTTTCACCCTTAACCCATGACCCCTTTCATTAATAGTTGCTGAATGGCCCCCATTCAGTGATCAGCCATCTCATTTATTTCAAAGACATTGTCAAACGTGCAGATTCTCTTTTATTAAGTTCCTAGCATCCGTTGTAAGTAATAATTCTACATTGGAGTGGCCTAGTTCTAACTCTTCAATCCAAGTCAGACAGCTTGTTGACAGAAGTTTGTGCCTGACAGCATTCTCTCCTATTCTCAGCAGGCCTGGCTGCCATCAATGTTTAATGTTACAGGAACATCTCCGACTGCAAGCTCCCGAGGCTCAGAGCTTCAAACCTTTGCAAAGCAGAAATCGCAGAAACTAATTCTGTTTGACGATAATCAGGTGCAAACTCATCTGATAGGCAAGTCGACCCAACCAAATCTGATGCTCTTTGCTTCCATTCCGCACACCAGCCATCCACCTTCCCTCCGCAAAAGACGATCTGTTTCCCTTCCCTGAACTCCATCACTTGTTTATCCTACAGCTCCAAGAAAAGATTCCCATTAAACTGTGCAGAATTGATGTTTAATTTATGTGTTTCTTGTGAATGTTGCTTATCTGACGCTCTGTGACTGGGATGCTGTTTTTCATTGCACCTGTGCACTTGTGCAGGTGACAATAAACCCAACTTTGACTTTGACCCCACCAACTCCGGACACTCTCTCTTCACCCAATTTCAAGTTCAACTTTATTGTCATCTGGCAGTATGCATACACAACCAAAGAAAACAATGTTCCTCAGGACATCCACAAAACATATATCACACACAGCACATAAACCAAAATACTACCACATTAATAAAATATAATTCAAACTACATGTGGTGCACAGCACAGATAAGCAGGAAATAGTGTAGTAAACAGCTCACTGTCCTAGTGACGAGACCTCAGTGGCCCCCTCTCCCTTCAGGCAGAAGACACAAAAGTCTGAAAGCATGTACCACCAGGCTCAATGACAGCTTCTATCCCAGTGTTTTAAAACTGTTGAACTGTTCCCTAGTGCAATATTCTCTTGGCTTCACAATCAAGTTTATTATCACAGGCATGTGATGTGAAATTTTGTTAACTTAGCAGCAGCAGTTCAATGCAATACATAATCTAGCAGAGAAAATAATAATAATAATAAATAAACAAGTAAATCAATTATGTATATTTTAAAACGTGCAAAAACAGAAATACTGCATATTTTTAAAAAATCTTTTGCAATGTCAAGAATTCCAAAGCACTGAAGAGAAGGACTTTTTTTGAAGTGTGGTCACTACTTTAACTTTGGAAACGCGGCAGAGAAGTTGTTTGTACAGTGCCTTGAGAAAGTATTCCGCCTCCACAACTGTAAGCTTCCACAAGCAGCAGTGTAATAATGACTGGATAATGTATTCAGAAACATAATCTAAGAGATAAAATTGGCTGGAGCACAGTGAGCACTCAAAATCAGAATCTGGTTTATTATCACTGACATATGTTGTGACATTTGCTGTTTTGTAGAAGCAGTACTTTGCAATATATAAAAATATACTCCAAAATTACAATAAGAGTATACTGCATATCAAAAAATGAAACAAATACTGCAAAAGAGAACATAATAGTGCTCATTGTCCGTTCAGAACCTTGATGGTGGTGGGGAAAAATATGCTCTTAAAATGCTGAGTGTGTGTCTTCAGGCTCCTGTATCTCCCCCCAATGAGAAGAGGGCATGTCCTGGGTGGTGAGGGTCCTGAGTGATGGATGCTGACCCCGATGCTGGGAAGGCTAGTGCCCATGATTGGTCTGGCTGAGTTTACAACTTTCTGCAGCATTTTCTGATCCTGGGCAGTGGCTCCTCCACACCGGACAGTCATGCAGCCAGTTACAACGCTCTCCAGTGCATCTGCAGAAATTTGCGAGAGTCTTTGGTGACGTACCAAATCTCCACCAACTCCTGATGAATTTTAGCACGTGGCATGCCTTCTTCTTAATTGCTTCAATATGTTGAACCCATGATAGATCTTCAGAGATCTGATCAACACTGCGTGGTGCTCGGACACAGTGGCACTGACAAGCTCCTACAGCCCGGGCCTGGACCACCTGTCGGTGAAGAGTCGTCCATACTATCAGCCACGGGAATTCACCTCGGTCATACTGACAGCGGTCTACATTCCCCCCCAGGCGGACGTGGAGTGTGCTCTGAACATACTGTATGCCAACATCAGTGAACTTGAGACCAGGTATCCAGAGGCTTTGCTCATTACAGCCTGGGACTTTAACCAGCCCAACCTCAGGCGCTGCCAAAGTTATACCACATGTCTGCTCCCCCACTAGAGGCCCGAATATACTTGACCACTGCTACACAGCAGTCAAGGATGCCTACCATTCCGTCCCACGACCTCACTTCGGAAAATCGGACCATCAGGCCGTACTCCTCCTCACGGCTTACAAACAGAAACTGAAGCAGGAGGTCACGGTGTCAAAAGTAGTGTCGCGTTGGACGGAAGAAACGGATGAGGTCCTCCGTGACTGCTTTGAATTGGTGGACTGGTTAGTATTCAAGGAGTCGGCAGCTAACCTCGATGAGTATGCCTCAGCTGTCACGGACTTTATTTGGAAATGCACAGAGGACTGTGTGTCTCGCAAGGCGATCCGGGTATTCCCTAACCGGAAACCTTGGATGAATTATGAGGTCAAGTCCCTTTTATAGACTAGAGCTGCAGCTTTTAGGTTCGGGGATACTAGTCGCTACACGGAATCCAGGCGTGAACTCCGGAAAGCCATTAAGGTCGCCAAGAGGCAATATCGAGCCAAGCTGGAAGCCCAGGCTAACCAGAGGGATGCCAGTAGACTATGGCAAGGTCTAAATGAGAACACTGGGCGCAAAGAAAAGGCTGGGAATATCAATAACTGTGGCGCTTCTCTTCCTGACGAACTTAACGTATTCTACGCAAGATTCAAACAGAAGAGGAGTGTCCCGCTCCCTCTGGATGAACCGGACCTGGTGACATCGAGATTCATCGTCACCGAGGAGGACGTTAGAAGGGCCTTCCTGAAGATAAATCCAAGGAAGGCGACAGGCCCAGATGGCGTCCCAGGACGGATTCTCCGGGCCTGTGCAAGCGAGCTAGCTGGAGTGTTTGCTGACATCTTCAACTACTCCTTGTTTCAGTCTAAGATCCCCTCATGTTTTAAGAAGGCAACAATAATCCCAATGCCGACGGAGAACAAGGCAGACATCCCACCTCTCCCGGAAGTTCCGGGAGTCTCCCGCAAATTAATAGTGGCTCCTTGATGCCCGCAAATAATATGCAATGTCCTGGAAATTGATTTTTTTTTAGAGTGAGCGTGAGAGAGAGTGAGAGAGCGAGTGCAAGAGCAAGAAAGCTAGCGCGAGAGAGCGAACGCAAGTCAAAGCAACCACGAGAGAGAGCGAGAGCGAAAAAGCAAGCGCGAGAGAGAGAGAGCGAGAGAATTCCAAAAAATGAAAATATAAAACGTACATCACCCCAGACTACACTAAAGTGTACCCCTGTCTAATAGGGGTCAAAATAATGACAGTGTTGCTCACTGCACTGTTTGCAACAGTGACTTTTCTGTTGCCCATGGTGGGTTAGGACTGTAAAAGACATGTTGAGGTGAGTTTAACAGGTGTCATTCATTCATTAGCATAGCTAACGTTATTTAAACTAGCTGGCTAGCTGCTCAGGAGCTACTCTATTGCAGACGTTCCACCTCTCCCAGAAGTTCCTGAAGGCGCCTGCAAATTGATGGTGCTACCTCCCTGAAATGAGTTTTTGCAGGGTGGGATGTCTGGCAAGGTGGCGTGCCTGAATGACTATCGACCTGTGGCTCTGACATCAATTGCTATGAAGTGCTTCGAGAGATTGGTTATGACACACATCAACCACAGCCTACCGGTCAACCTCGACGCTTTGCAATTCGCCTACCGGAGCAACAGGTCAACGGCAGATGCCATCTCTCTGGCCCTACATTCCTCCTTAGAACACCTGGAGAATAAAGATGCATACGTAAGGCTCCTTTTCATTGACTACAGCTCTGTCTTTAATACCATCATTCCAAATAAATTGATTCCTAAGCTCCGGAACCTGGGCCTTAGCACTCAGATCTGCAGCTGGATCTTCAACTTCCTCACAGACAGGACCAAGGCTGTAAAGATAGGGGACAAGCTCTCCTCTACAATCACTCTGAGCACCAGTGCACCACAAGGCTGTGTACTCAGCCCCCTGCTGTACTCACTGTACACCCATGATTGTGTAGCCAAGTTTCTATCAAACTCAATATATAAGTTTGCTGATGACACAACAATTGTAGGCCGTATCTCGGGTAATGGTGAGTTTGAGAACAGAGAGGAAATTAAGAACCTGGTAGCATGGTGCGAAGACAATAACCTATCCCTCAATGCCAGCAAGACGAAGGAATTGGTTGTTGACTTCAGAAGGAGTAGCGGACCGCACAACCCAATTTACATCGGTGGTGCGCAAGTGGAACAGGTCAAAAGCTTTAAGTTCCTCGGGGTCAATATCACAAATGACCTGACTTGGTCCAACCAAGCAGAGTTCACTGCCAAGAAGGCCCACCAGCGCCTTTACTTCCCGAGAAAACTAAAGAAATTTGGCCTGTCCCCTAAAACCCTCACTAATTTTTATAGATGCACCGTAGAAAGCATTCTTCTAGGGTGCATCACAACCTGGTATGGAAGTTGTCCTGTCCAAGACCAGAAGAAGCTGCAGAAGATTGTGAACACGGCGCAGAACATCACACAAATCAACCTTCCGTCCGTGGACTCACTTTACACCGCACGCTGTCGGAGCAGTGCTGCCAGGATAATCAAGGACATGACCCACTCAGCCAACACACTTTTCGTCCCTCTTCCCTCTGGGAGAAGGCTCAGGAGCTTGAAGACTCATACGGCCAGATTTGGGAACAGCTTCTTTCCAACTGTGATAAGACTGCTGATTGGATCCTGACCCAGATCTGAGCAGTACCCTCCAAATATCCGGAGCTGCCTCTCGGTTTTTTTGCACTACCTTACTTCCCATTTTTCTATTTTCTATTTATGATTTATAATTTAAATTTTTAATATTTACTAATTTTAACTATTTTTAATATTTATAGATAGATATACTTTACTATTCCCGAGGGAAATTTTGTTTCGTTACAGCCACACCAACCAAGAATAGAGCATAAATATAGCAATACAAAACCCCCCAACAATCAAACAACAAAATGCAAACTATGCCAGGTGGAAAATAAGTCCAGGACCAGTCTATTGGCGCAGGGTGTCTGACCCTCCACGGGAGGAGCTGCAAGTTCGATGGCCGCAGGCAGGAACGACCTCCCGTGCCGCCAAGTGTTGTATCACGGTGGAATGTGGCCGAAGTCCAACAGTAAAAAGTTCAGTATCCAGTCTGCAAACACGTTCCTCGATCGTAATATGCCCTGGATTGCACCATCCGTTGTTAACCAGATCAGTAAGCACCCAGCTCCTTTACGCTTACCGCTCTCAGTGCACTTCCGGTCAGCCAGAATGGTATTACCCACCAAGCTCCTCTTCTCCAAAAGGCTCTGTTGTCTCGACCCGGTCCTCTTTCCTCGACTTTGTGATCCTCCTCTGTGTGTTTTCCTCCGGATTTCAGCAGAGGTGTCTGCTGCTCTGTTTAATTTTTAATATTTCTATAACATTTAATATTTGTAATCCAGGGAGTGTGAAGTGCAGAATCAAATATCTCTGTGATGATTGTACATTCTAGTACCAATTGTTTGGCAACAATAAAGTATAAAGTAAGATCTCATATGTACTTTAAATCCGCTCACACCCAGGGACTTTCAGTCCACAACTACACAGACAGAGGAAACTACCATCTCGAACAGTACAGTTCTCCTTCAGGGTCTCACTAAAAGATTAATTTATACTATTTCCCTGAGTAGGTTTGATCTCAGAACACTTTGAAAGAGATGACAAGCAGGTTTTATACATTTTTCTTGATGTGCTTCGTTCTCCTCTTGGTAACATCACAACTCAGGTCCCCAACTCTCCTCAACTGATTTCATCTTCAGTTTGTCCAACTACTTTTCAGATCGGTTTCCAAGGAAACACCACCAGCAACTCTACTTCTTCAGGAGGCTAAAGAAATATGTTATATCCCCATCAACCCTCACCCATTTTTACTGATTCTCAACAGAAAGGGAGCAAATAGGGAGACAGATCCTGGAAAGCAGTAATAATAACAGGGTTGTTGGGTTGGGGGATTCTAAATTCCCAAATATTGATTGGCATCTCCCTAGAGCAAGGGTTTAGATGGGGTGGAGTTTGTTAAATGTATTCAGGAAGGTTGCCCGACACAATATGTAGATAAGCCCACAAGAAGAGAGGCTGAACTTGATCTGGTATTGGGAAATGAACCTGGTCAGATGTCAGGTCTCTCAGTGGGAGAGCATTTTGGAGATAGTGATCACAATTCTATCTCCTTTACCATAGCATTGGAGAGGGATAGGAACAGATAAATTAGGAAAGTGTTTAATTGGAGTAAAGGGAAATATGAAGCAATCAGGCAGGAATTTCGAAGGATAAGTTGGGAACAGATGTTCTCAGGGAAATGTACGGCAGAAATGTGGCAAATGTTCAGAGGATATTTGCATGGCGTTCTGTACAGGTACATTCCAATGAGACAGGGAAAGGATGGTAGGGTACAGGACCCGAAGTGTACAAAGGCTGTTGAAAATCTGGTCAAGAAGAATAGAAAAGCATATGAAAGGTTCAAAAAACTAGGTAATGAGGCTAGCAGGAAGGAGCTTAGGAATAAAATTAGGAGAGAGAAGGCCTTGGCGAGCAAGATGAGGGAAAACCCCAAGGCATTCTACAAGTATGTGAAGAGCAAGAGGATAAGACGTGAGAGAATAGGACAGAGTGTGACACTGGAAAAGTGTGTATGGAACCAGTGGAAATAGCGGAGATAGTTAATGAATACCTTGCTTCAGTATTCTCTATGGAAAGGACCTTGGCGATTGTAGGGACTAAAAAGCTTGAGCATGTAGACATTAAGGAAAGGATGTGCTGGAGCTTTTGGAAAGTTGGATAAGTCACTGGGACTGTACGAGATATAGCCCAGGCTACTGTGGAAGATGAGGGAGGAGATTGCTGAGCCTTTGGTGATAACCTTGTAAACCTCTATCAGACTTCCTGTCAGCCTCTGGTGCTCCGAAGAAAACAACCCAAGTTTATCCAGCCTCTTGTGATAGCACATGTCCTCTAAACTAGGCAGCATCCTGGTAAATCTCTTCCACACCCTCAACATCCTTCCTATAGTGGGGAGATCAGAACTGTATGCAGTTCTCCAGATATGGCCTAACCAGAATTTAATAAAGTTGCAACATAACCTCTTGGCTTTTGAATTCAATGCCTCGACTATTAAAAGCGAGCATTCCATAAGCCTTATTAACTATCCTGTCAACCTGTGTAGTCACTTTCAAGGAGCTATGAACTTGGAAACCAAGATCTCTCTGCTCAGCAACACTGTTAAGAATCTTGCCAGTCTCCTACACTATCCACAACTCCACGAATCTTTGTATCATCCGTAAACTTACTAATGCACCCATCCACATTTTCATCCAAGTCTCTTATATACATCTCAAACAGCAGAGGTCCCGGCACAGATCCCCGCGGAGCACCACCAAGTACAGACCTCCAGCTCAAGTGGAGGTTTATAAGATTATGAGAGGCAGAGATGAAGTTCAAAGTAAATTTATTTCAAAGTGTATATATGTCACCATATACAGCCCTGAGATTAATTTTTTTGAGGTCATACTCAGTAAATCAAAGAAACTCAATAGAATTAGTGAAAGACTCCACCCAAGAGGGTGGGCAAACAAAGTGCAAAGGACAAGGATTGTGTAAATACAAAAGAAAATATAGTAACAATAATAATAATCAATAAATAAGAAATTAGTATTGAGAACATGAGATGAAGAGCCCTTGAAAGCGAGTCCATAGGTTGTGGAAACAATTCAGTTACAGAGTGAGGAACTCAGTGAGTCAGGCAGCATCTATGAAGGGGAATAAACAGCTGACAATTCAGGTTGAGACCCTTTATTGGGACTAGAAAGGAAGAGGTAAGAAACCAGGTTTATATATTATAAATGGGGGCGAGGAGGACAAATACAAACTGGCTGTTTATCAGTATTTGCTTATATATATTTTTTCATTAATTCTATTGTACTCTTTATTTTACCTGTGAATGCCTGCAAGAAAACATATCTGAGGGTAGCATTTGGTAGCATATAAGTCATTTGATAATAAATGTACTTTGAACTTTGAATAACTGATTGTCTGTGCTCTCCACTCTCACTTTCCTCACAGCCAACTGTGGTATTGCAAACTTTAATAATAAATTTGCTTTAAACTTTTAAACTTGGAAAATTCACCAGGTTTAGGAAAGGTTGCATTCTGTGAGATCATTCATAAGATGGAGAAAAAGAATTAGGCCATTCGGCCTGTCGAGTCCACTCTACCATTCCATCATGGCTGACTTATTCCAGAGGAAAAGAGCAAATGTTACCTTCTGTAATTGAAAGTGGATGGAGACATAGAGTCATAGAAAAGTGCAGGACAGAAACAGGCCCTTCTGCCCATCTAGTCCTTGACAAAACTACTTAAACTTCCTACTCCCATTGACCTGCACTGGAACCATATCCCTCCATATCCCTACTAAACAAACTTACCTTAATCATTGAAATCGACCTTGCATGGACCATCTGTGCTTGCAGCTCATTCCTCACTCTCATGACCCTCTGAGTGAAGAAGTTTTCCCTCATGTTCCCCTCAAAATTCTCACCTTTCACCCTTACCTACACCTCTGGTGTAGTCCCACCCAAACAGTGCAAGAAGCTTGTTTGCATTTACCCTATCTATACCCCTCATAATTTTGTATACCTCAAATTGCCTTTCAATCTTCTATGTTCTAAAGAATGCAATCCTAATCTATTCTATCTTTCCTCATGACTCAAGTCCTCCTGACCTGGCAACATCCTTGTAAATTTTCTCTGTACTCTTTCAACCTTGCTTACATCCTTTCTGTACGTAGGTGACCAAAACTGCACACAATACTCCAAATTAGACCTCACCAACATTTTATACAACTTCAACATAACATTCCATTTTCTGTACTCAATACATTGATTTATGAAGGCCAATGTGCCAAAAACTTGCTTTATGACTCTGTCTACCTGTGATGCTAATTTTAATGAAAGAAACAGGAAACTTGCAGGCTTGTTGCTTAACATTTGCCGTAGGAATAATGTAAAGAGGCTGTTATTGGTAGCGCAGGGAATTGTGAAAAATGGTTCGCCATGGTAGCGTAGTGAGTTGCATGACACTATTACAGCCTGGGGACGCTAGAGTTTGGTATTCAATCCCTGCATCCTCTCTAAGGAGTTTCTGTACGTCTTGACCACAGAATGCACGGAATTTCTCGGGTGCTCCAGTTTCCTCCCACAATCCAAGGACCTACCAAGTGGGTTAATCAGTCTTTGGTGATTGTAAGTAGTCCCATGATCAGATTAGGGCTAAATTGGGGTTGTTAAGGTTTGCTGGACAGTGCGCCACGAATTCCACGCTATATCGCTAGATAAAAAATATAGGTAATCAGTCAAAATTAATGTTGTTTTGTGGAGCAACAGAGAATCTATTGGAGGTCCTAGAGGGACGTGCTTCTATTATGAGGCTGTGCCCTCTGGTCCTAGACTTCCCCACCATAGGAAACATCCTCTCCATATCCACTCTGTCTAAGGCTTTCAATATTCGATAGGTTAGCAGATTTAACCAATTCAGCTCAGGAATGTGTGATATTAAACTTCCAATATAAACTGCCATTTGGTTAATGGAAGGTTAGCAGTTAGTGCAACACTTTACAGCGTCTGCTGTAAGATTTTGGTTTGAAATCCCACTGCTGTCTGTAAGGAGTTTGTACATTCTCCCTGTGATCGCACAGGTTTCCTCCAGGTGCTCTGGTTTCCTCCCTCATCCCAAAGACGTACCGGTTAGTGTTATTGAGTTGTGGGCATGGTATGTTGGAGTCGGTAGCATGGTGACACATGTGGGCTGCCCCAGCACATTGTCGCTGATTTCATTTCACACAAACGATGCATTCCACTGTAAGTTTTGATGTACCTGTGACAAATAAAGCTAATCTTTAAAAATGCTGCATCAAAGCTTCCTATGAGCAAAGCATAGGTGCATATGAGGGGATGCAATAGACGACCAGAACACAGAATGTGAGCATAAAATGGTTCGAATTGTGATCGACGAGCTGTAACAGGTAGCTAGCCTCAGGGATTGCTCCCGGGAACTGAATGAATCACAGTCGATGTAAACAGATTGATATCCTTTAGGCGTGGTCGGATTCTGACAACACAAAAACAGGCAGGAATTGCTAAGCAAGCATGAGAGACTTCAGAAGGATGTAGATTGGTGCACAGGGTGGGGAAACATCCTGAAAATGAGGTATTATGTGAAAAACTCCCCGCTAGGAGGAAATGAAAAAGGCACATTAACTAAACATAAGAGGGTGCAAAGCTATGAGGTAGTGAGACATCTGGGTGTCCTGCCACACAAGTTACAAAAGGCAAGTGTGCAGATACAGCGACTAGTTAGAGGGCATGCATTGAAGGTGAGAGGGGGTAGATTCAGCGGGGTTTCTTACTCAGAGAGTGGTGGATGCCTGGAATGTGCTGCCTGGTATGGTGGCTGAGGCAAATACATCAGAGGCTTTTGAGAGATGTTTGGATAAGCACATGGGTGTAAGGAAGATGGGAGGACAGACACATGGTGTAGGTAAGAGGGATTACTGTTGGGATGTTTTTGGTTTGCTTTTTAGCTGGTTCAGCACAACAATGTGGGCTGAATGGCCTATTCCTGTGCTATGTTACATAAGAACATAGGAATAGGAGCAGGAGTCGGCCATCTGGTTCATCGAGCCTGCCCTGCCATTCGATAAGATCATGGCTGATCTGACCATGGACTCGTCTCTACCTACCTGGCTTTTCCCTGTAACCCTTAATTCCCCTACTATGCAAAAATCTATCCAGCCTTGTCTTAAATACATTCACTGAGGCAGCCTCCACTGCTTCACTGAGCAGAGAGTTCCATGTGCTATGTTATTGTTCATTTCTAGGGGAGTAGGACACAGGCATAAGGATTTGATACCTCAGTTACACAGGAAAGGCTGATGAGACCACACTTGGATCACCTCTCACCATTACCCACCTCTACAAAGAGTGCTGCCACAGGAACGTAACACCCATCCTCGGGACGCCCACCATCTAGGCCATGTTCTCTTCTCGCTGTGTCATCGAGAAGGGGGTACAGGAGCCTCGGGCTCAGGAACCATTATTACCCTGCAACCATTAGGCTCCTGAACCAGCGCAGATAACCTCACTCGCCCCAACAATGAACTGATTCCAAAACCTACAGACTCACTTTCAAGGACTCTATAGCTCATGTTCTCAGTATTGATTACTGTTAATTACTTGTTTCTTTCTGTATTTGCACAGTTTGTCAGTGTTTGTGTATAGTTTCTCATTGATTTTGTTGTATTGCTTTGTTCTACTGTGAATGCCTGCAAGAAAATGGATCCCAGTATAGTGTATGGTGACATGTACGAACTTTGATAATAAAGTAACTTTGAAATTCTTAAATGGTGTGCCTATGACTCGGATTTTACGCCGAATAAACTGGATGCTAGATTTAAGGACTGGACAGCTAAAGGAATAACAGTTCTTTGCAATATAATGAAAAGGAACACTGTTCAGTTTTGAAATGCTTAAAGAGAAACACTTATTAGAAAAAAAGACTTTTATCGGTATTTACAGGTGTGACAGTATGTTAATAGGATGGTTAAAAATGTAACCAAGGCAAGTACGTGTCTGATAGAGCTATTTAGAAAAGCATATAATTCAGACAACAGTAGTAGAATCATTTCAAGCGTGTATAAGGATTTGTCAAAAACACATTGGACTTCATGCATTAAAACAAAATGGGACAAGGAAGGAGAGATAATTGTATCTGAGGAAGAATGGATATTAATATGGAGGTATCAATGGAAGTGTACCAGTTCACAGAAATGGAGGGAATTTGGATGGAAAAACTTGATAAGATATTTTATTACACCCTCTCAGAAATCCCATCATGATAGTAACCTCCCTGTTTACTGAAGAAATTGTGGAAATCAAAATGCAAACAATTATCATATTTTCTGGGAATGCTCCATTATCAAAGACTATTGGAGTGGGATACACAAAGCCCTACAAGACATCTTTAAATGTGAAATACCCTTAGAAAGTAAGACCACATATTTTGGGTATGTACCTCAAGAATGGTTGAAAAGAGATAAATATTTAATGAATATACTGCTGGTGGCTGGTAAAAAGACTCTTACCAGGAAATGGTTATCACAGGAGAGCCCAACTTTAAACACACGGATGGAAATTACAATGGACATTTACAAAATGGAGAAGATAACAGCATCTGTTAATCATAAGTTGGAACAATTTGATTCATACTGGGAAAAATGGTTTAACTACATAACACCTCACAGGCCTGATTTTATTCTCACAAATCAATGAATATGTCGTAAAAAAGATCACTCCCTACTTGTACATAGTTTTCTCTTTTTGCTTGTTCTTTCTTTTCTCTCTTTTCTATAGCTGTATACCTCAGATAAATATGATGTGGAGATTTGTGGCATATATGACTACATGATATATATGTACAATATCTGAAATACATCTTATGGAAATGTCTGTCTGTTGACGAACTTCAATAAAAAATTAATTATAAAAAAATAAAGTAACTTTAAACTTTGAACTGTGTGCAGTACTGATCATCTTACCTAAGGAAGGATGTTGATGTGCTGGAAGATTTGAAACAAAGTTTACTATTAAAAGATGTGGGGCCCCCTGTTTAAGTTTTGTTTAGTAAGTGAGAGTGTTGTAAGCCTTTGGAACTCGCTGCCCCCCAAAGGGTAGAGGAAGCAGTTTTTGAGTATTTCTGAGGCAGATGTAGATAGATTCTTAATGAGTTACAATTCATTCAGCCATTACTTACTAAAGGACGCAGTTGGGAAATGGGTCCATGTGGTCAGCTTAAGAACATCAGAGTAACACATAGAAAATGCTGGTGGAACTCAGCAAGTCAGACAGCATCTATGGAGAGGAAGACCAAAACCTTCATCAGAACTCATGTTGTTCCATCTTTAAGAAAGAATGTAAAAATAAATCAGGAAATTATAAGCCAGTGTGTCTGAAATCAGATGTGGGAAAGTTATTGGAAGGTATTCTAAGGGACTGGATATATCAATACTTGGATAGACATGGACAGATTAAGGATAGTCAACATGGCTTCGTGCATGGTAGGTCATGTCTAACCAATCTTATAGCGTTTTTGAGGAACTTACCAGGGAAGCTGATGAAGGGAAGGCAGTGGATGTTGTCTGCGTGGACTTAGTAAGGCATTTGACAAGGACCCACATGAGAGGTTCATCAGGAAGGTTCAGTCGCTCGGCATTCGAGATGAGATAGTAGATTGGATTAGACATTGGCTTTGTGGGAGAAGCCAGAGAGTGGTAGTAGAGGGTTGCCTCTCTGACTGGAGGCCTGTGACTAGTGGAGTGCCGCAGGGATCAGTGCTGGGTCCATTGTTGTTTGTCATCTGTATCAATGATCTGGATGATAATGTGGTTAACTGGCTCAGCAAATTTTGGATGACACCAAGATTGGGGCTGTAGTACAGAGCAAGGAAGACTTGCAATGGGATCTGAATCAGCTAGAAAAATGGGCTGAAAATGGCAGATGGAATTTAATGCAGACAAGTGTAAGGTGATGCATTTTGGTAGGACCAGCTAGGGTAAGTCCTACACTGTGAACGGTCGGGCACTAAGGAGTGAGATGGAACAGAGGGATCTGGGAATACAGATCCATAATTCCTTGAAAGTGGTGGCACAGGTACATTGGGTCGTAAAGAAAGCTTTTAGCACATTGTCTTTCATAAATCAAAGTATTGAGTACGTAAATCAAATTACTGAAGATTGGTCCCGGCCCGAAATGTTGATTACTTAGTCTTTTCCATAGATGCTGCCTGGCCTTCTGAGTTATTCCAGCATTTCCAGCATTTTGTGTGTGTTACTTTGGATTTCCAGCATCCGCAAATTTTCTTGTGCATTTTAGTTCGGGAGATGGGATGTTATGCTAAAGTTGTATAAGATATTGGTGAGGCCTAATTTGGAGTACTGTGTGCAATTTTGGTCACTTATCTACAAGGAAGATGGAAATTAGGCTGAAAGAATACAGAGAAAATTTACAAGGATGTTGCTGGGACTGGAGGACCTGAGTTATAAGGATAATCTGAGCTATTGAATAGATTAGGACTTTGTTCCTTGGGACATAGAAGATTGAGAGGAGATCTGGTAGATGCATAGAAAGATATGAGATGGGACAGATTGGGTAAATGCAAGCAGGCTTTTTCCGCTGAGGTTTGGTGGGACTACAACTAGAGGTCATCTCTTAAGGGTGAAAGGTGAGAAGTTTAAGGGGAACAGGAGGAGCAACTTCTTCACTAAACGGGTGACGAAAGTGTGGAATGAGCTGCCAACACACGTGGTACATAGGAGCTCGATTTCGACGTTTAAAAGAAGTTTGGATAGGTACATGGATGGTAGGGGTATGGAGGGCTACGGTCCCAGTTCAGGTTGATGGAAGTAGACAGTTTAAATGGTTTAAATGGTTCGGCTTGGTGCAGCAGATGGACCAGAGGGCCTGTTTCTGTGCTTTATTTTTCTATGACTCTATGACTAGGAGCATTCAATAAGATCATGGCTGATCTGGCCTTGGACTCAGTTCCACCATCATGCCTTTTCCCCAGAACCCTTCATTCACCTGCTGTGAAAAAAACCTATCGAAATTCATCATAAGTATATTTAATGAGGTAACCTCAACTGCTTCCCTGAGCAGAGAATTCCACAGATTCACTCCTCTCCGGGAAAAATAGTTTACCGCATCTCTGTCCTACATCTATTCACCCATGTCTTGAAGTTATATCCTCTAGTTCTAGTGTAACTTACCAGTGGAAACAACTTTCCCGCCTGTATCTTATCTGTCCCTCCCAATGTTTGCATAAGATCCCCTCTCATTCGTCTGAATCAGTATAGTCCCAGGCAGCTCAATCTCGCCTTACAGGGTAATGCCGTCATCTCCAGAATCAAATTAGGGATTCTCCTCTGCACCACTAGCAAAGCCAGTATATTTGGTAAGGAGACCAGAACTCCAGAGGTGACCTCACTAATTCTAACCCGTATGTCTTTAGAATGTGGGGGAAAACCGGACCATACAGAGGGTAACCATTCCGTCACTGAGAGAGCGTGCGTCAGCGGTGGGAAAGAACCTTGTCCTTTGGATCTCTAGCGTTGTAAAGCGTTACACAAACCACTACACTCCTGTACCGCTGCGTCTATGTTCGATGCCCCCTGAGCTGCCAAGTTCCTCCAGCATTTTGCGTGTGTGTTGTTCAAGAGTTCCAGCGTCTGGGGAATCTCTCATGTTCTGTATTCTCTCCCAGCACTTTTGCTCAGCTGGGGACAAACTCAAACCCCAGGTTAGTTGGTTCAAGTTGCACATCAGAGACTTTAGCCTGGTTTGGTTGACATTTCAGTGTAATACTGACGGAGAATCAAACTGAAAGTGTTGTCCTTTCATTAAAGCATTAAAATCAGTGGCCACTTTATTAGGTACCCCAGTACTCCTGCTCATTAATGCAAATATCTAATCAGCCAATCACATGGCAGTAATACAATGCATAAAAACATGCAGACGTGGTCAAGAGGTTCAGTTGTTGTTCAGACCAAACATCAGAATGGGGAAAAAATGTGATCTAAGTGACTTTGACTATGGATTGATTGTTGGTGCCAGACAAGCTGGTTTGAGTTATCTCAGAAACTGCTGATCTCCTGGGGTTTTCACATAACAGTCTCTGGAGGTTGCAGACAATGGTGCAAAAAACAAAAAAAACAGCCAGGTAGTTTCACTTCTGTGAGCAAAAACACCTTGTTAATGAGAAAAGTCAGAGGAGAATGGCCAGACTGCTCAAGCTGACAGGAAGGTGACAGTAACTCAGATGTTACAACAGTGGTGTGCAGAAGAGCATCCCTGAATGCACAACACGTCGAATCTTGAAGCGGATGGGCTACAGCAGCAGAAGACCATGAACATACACTCAGTGGCCACTTTATTAGGTACAGGATAGTGTGGCCACTGAGTGCAGACAAAATGTAAAGAGTTGAGCTCCAACTGAAGCAGGGAACTGCCCTCAAGCAATGCTAAAAGCAAATCACTTAGTCAGTGTCCCAGACTGGCTGCAGGAACTTGCTGTGCACAATGGTCACATGGGCAAGATGTGCTGGCCTTTACTGCATAGTCCACATCCCAAAAATGAATCTAAGAATCAAGATTCAAGATTGTTCCTTGTCATTCATCTGTACACAAGTATATTGGAGAACAAACAAATTGTGACACAGGATCAGATACTTACTTACTTACGGCCTGTTACACTGCTGGTGTTTAGGGCAGTAATGAAGGACCTCCATTTCTGATGGTATCAGAGCTTCCTTCCTCAAGTCAGTAGCTTCCTCTTGGTTTTCTCTACTGTCAGTCGTACAAATCCCAGGTGGAGACTCAGGAATATCATTCCATTCAGATATAGAAGGATTCTTCATTGCTGTTTCTATAACAATTTGCTTGACCAGCCTGGGTTGTTAGGCCTGAACTGAACCCCTGAACCTGGAGGACTGGTGGACTGCTCTTAGTCTGGCCTCTGCCCTTTGACCTGTTTGGCATCGGTAACCCTACCAAGAGCCAAAGGTTAAAGCCCCGATTCCAGCCAACAGAGCTCTCCGGGTCACTGGGGCACGCAAACCAAACCCAATGACAAGGTTGAGGTCCTCTTGGAGGTCCAGGTCTGATGCAGCATTAAAAACACAAGAAGCATAAAGTACGTGATACAAACACAATAAATATAAATACGTACGATAAGCACACACGAGGTTCTGCAGATGTTGGAAATCCAGAGCAATCTCCAATACTAAATGCCGGAGGGCCTCAGCAGGTCAGGCAGCATCTATGGAGAGGAATAAACAATTGACATTTTGCACTGAGACCCTTCATCAGGACCGGAACGGAAGGGAGAAGACGCTAGGAGTTTTTTTAAAGTTCCCATCGCCCTTCCCTCTTCTCACCTGCCTATCACCTCCCCATAGGTCCCCTCCTCCTTCCCTTCTCCGATCAGATTCTTTCCCCTCCAGTCCTTTACCTTTCCCACCCACCTGGCTTCACCCAGCACCTTCCAGCTATTCTCCTTCCCCTCCCCCACCTTTCAATTCTGGCTTCTCTCCCCTCCCTTTCCAGTCCCGAAGAAGGGTCTCAGCCCAAAACACTGACTGTTTATTCATTTCCATCGACACTGCCTGACCTGCTGAGTTCCTCCAACATTGTGTGTGTTGCTATAAGTACATACAATTAGCTTCTCAACACAGATTGATTGTATGTCCACAAAGTGACGCTCGGTGACTCTGACAGGAAATGATAAAGTAGTGGTGGTTGAGGGTGTGGAGGGGTGGATTAGTGGGTGGAGGTGTTCATCGGCCTTACTGCTTGGGGAAAGTAACTGTTATAGAATCCGGTGGTCCTGGTGTGGATTACCCACAGCTTCAGCTAAATCACATCAGCCTCTTTTTACAAAAAATAGCATTTCAGATCAGTGCCCAAAGGGTAACCAGACATTCAGATGGCAAGAGCCTGGAGACTCCAGGCTTGTCCCATGTTGGAGGACTGTCCGTGTGTGAGAGAGAGTGGGAGGGAAGAACGGGGGTAGTTTTCCTGTAGTGTTTTGTTGTTGATGTCCATGTTGTTCAGCTGAACACTGTGGATAGGCTGCTTTGATGCTGGAATGTGGGGTGATACTTGTGGGCTGCCCGAGCGCATCCTAGGGTAGTGTTGGTTGTCAATGCAAATGAGGCAATTCACTGCATGTTTCAATGTACACATGATAAATAAATGTATCTGAATCCAACTCTGAAATAAGGGCAATTATGAATCAAAAAAAGATTGCATTCAATGCAGGAGACTGAAATGAATTTCTACTTATCTGAAAAAAGCAACTGCTTTATCGGGAGGATGGATGAAACTGTTCACTGGGCCAGAGGTGCGGAAGCCCAGAGGGTGCCAATTAAACATAAGTAAATAAGGAGGAGAAAGGTCAGGGAACTTTAAAAAGCAAAGAAAGATGGACACTTTGCCACAGAGGGGACTGTGCAGTATAAGAGACTCAACAAAGAATTAAAATCATTCCCCACGGAGGAAAGCAAGTGGGAAGGGAACAAACACAGGAGCAGAACAAGGCCATTCAGCCCATCAGCCAGGACATGCCCTCTTCTCATTGCTACAATCAAGCAGGAGGTACAGGATCCTGAAGACACACACTCAGCTTTTCAGGAACAGCTTCTCCCCTTCTGCCATCAGATTTCTGAATGGGCAATGAACCCATGAACACTTCCTCACTCATCCCCTCTCTTTGAACTACTTATTTAATTAAAACTGCTTATATACATTTCTTATTGCAATTTATAACAGAAATAGCCATTTAGTCCTTTGGGTTTGCTCAGCTATTCCATCATAGCTGATTTATTTTCCCTCTCAGCCACGTTCTCCTGCCTTCTCCCCGTAACCTTTGACACCTTGACCCATCAACCTCCGTTTTAAATGTACCCAATGATCTGGCCACAACAGTCGTCTGTAGCAATGAATTCCACAGATTCTCTACCTCCTGGCTAAAGAAATTCCTTGTCATGTTTGTTCTAAATGAATACCCCTCTGGTCCTAGACTCACCCACCACAGGCAACATCCTCTCCATGTCCACTCTATCTGGGACTTTCAATATTCGATAGGTTTCCATGAGATCTCCACCTCAATCATCTAAACTCCTGTGAGAACCATCCCAGAGTTATCAAATGCTTCACATACAGTATGTTAACCCTCTCATTCCCAGGATCATGCTCAAGAACCTCCTCTGGACCCTCTCCAATGTCAGCACATCCTTTCTCAGATAAGGGGCCAAAAACTGCTCACAATACTCCACGTGCAGCCTAGACAATGCCTTATAAAACCTCACTGTCGTTTGCAATAACGAACAACACACACAAAGATACGCTGGAGTCAGCCCACAAGTGACGTGGCTCTGAAAGTAATGACTGCATGAGGCAAATTGGGAAAATGAGGAAGAAATATTGAATAATAGATGTGGGATTCAACAACCCCATAGTGAATGGCCCAAAAGGGTAGATAAAGTGACCGTCCACAAATTCCTTGTATATTTCTACAGGTGTACCGTGGAGAGCATTGTAACCTGTTGCTTCACTGACTGGTATGAAGGGGCCACTACACAGACTGGAAAAAGCTGCAGAATTGCTAACTCAGCCAGATCCATCAATGGCACCAGCCTCCCCAGCACCCAAGACATCTTCAAAAAGTGATGCCTCAAAACGGTGGCATCCCTCATCAAGGACCCCCTCAGCCAGGACATGCCCTCTGCTCATGGCTACCATCAGGGACGAGGGTCAGGAGCCTGAAGACTCACACTAATGTTCCTGGAACAGCTTCTTCTCCACCATTATCACATTTCCGAAAAGCCCATGAGCAAACATCACTTTTTTAAATCTTTTCCTTTTCTCTGCTCTCTTTTTGCACTCCATATTTAATTACATTTTATATGTTATTGTAATTTAGAGTATTTTATTATCATGTGTTACAATGTACTGCTGCCACAAAAACAATAACCTTCACCACATATGCCAGGGATACTAAACCTAATTCTGATTGTGGTTGTGATTTAGACCATAAGACCATAAGACATGGGAGCAGAATTAGGCCATTTGGCCCATCGAGTCTGCTCCATCAGTCTGCAAGCATGGCTGATCCTTTTTTCCCCTCCTCTGTCCCACTCAAAGCCTTCTCCCCATAATGTTTGATCCAATCAAGAACCTATCAAGCTCTGCCTTAAATACACCCAACAACCTGGCCTCCACAGCTGCCTGTGGTGGTAAATTTCACAAATTCATCACCCTCTGCCTAAAGAAATTTCTTCACTTCTCTGTTTCAGAAACATAGAAAACCTACAGCACAATACAGGCCCTTCAGCCCACAATGCTGTGCCGAACATGTACCTACCTTAGAACTACCTAGGCTTTACCCATAGCCCTCTATTTTTCTATGGTTTCCACATCTTTTCTATAGTGAGGTGACCAGAACTGAGTACAGTACTCCAAGTGGGGTCTGACCAGGGTCCTATATAGCTGCAACATTACCTCTCGGCTCCTAAACTCAATTCCATGATTGATGAAGGCCAATGCACTGTATGCCTTCTTCACCACAGAGTCAACCCACACAGCAGCTTTGAGTGTCCTATGGACTCAGACCCCTAGATCCCTCTGTTCCTCCACACTGCCAAGAGTCTTACCATTAATACTATATTCTGCCATCACATTTGACCTACCAAAATGAATCACCTCACACTTATCTGGGTTGAACTCCATCCGCCACTTCTCAGCCCAGTTTTGCATCCTGTCAATGTCCCATTATAACCTCTGACAGCTCCCCACACTATCCACAACACCCCCAACCTTTGTGTCATCAGCAAATTTACTAAACCATCCCTCCACTTCCTCATCCAGGTCATTTATAAAAATCACGAAGAGTAAGGGTCCCAGAACAGATCCCTGGGGCACACCACTGGTCACCGACCTCCATGCAGAATATGACCCGTCTACAACCACTCTTTGCCTTCTGTGCACAAGCCAGTTCTGGATCCGCAAAGCAATGTCCCCTTGGATCCCATGCCTCCTTACTTTCTCAATAAGCCTTGCATGGGGTACCTTGTCAAATGCCTTGCTGAAATCCATATACTCTATATCTACTACCCTACCTTCATCAATGTGTTTAGTCACATCCTCAAAAAATTCAATCAGGCTCGTAAGGCAGACAAAGCCATGCTGACTACTCCTAATCATATTATGCCTCTCCAATGTTCATAAATCCTGCCTCTCAGGATCTTCTCCATCAACTTACCAACCACTGAAGTAAGGCTCACTGGTCTATAATTTCCTGGGCTATCACTACTCCCTTTCTTGAATAAGGGAACAACATCCACAACCCTCCAATCCTCCGGAACCTTTCCCGTCCCCATTGATGATGCAAAGATCATCACCAGAGGCTCAGCAATCTCCTCCCTCACCTCCCACAGTAGCCTGGGATATATCCCGTCTGGTCCTGGTGACTTATCCAACTTAATGCTTTCCAAAAGCTTCAGCACATCCTCTTTCTTAATATATACATGATCAAGCTTTTCAGTCCACTGCAAGTCATCTCTACAATCGCCAAGATCCTTTTCCATAGTGAATACTGAAACAAAGTATTCATTGACTATCTCTGCTGTTTCCTCCGGTTCCATACACACTTTTCCATTGTCACACTTGATTGGTCCTATTCTCTCACATCTTATCCTCTTGCTCCTCACATACTTGTAGAATGCCTTGGGGTTTTCCTTAATCCTGCTCACCAAGGCCTTCTCATGGCCCCCTCTGGCTCTCCTAATTTCCTTCTTAAGCTCCTTCCTGCTAGCCTTATAACCTTCTAGATTCATTAATCATTACCTAGTTTTTTGAACTTTACGTAAGCTCTTCTTTTCTTCTTGACTAGATTTACAACAGCCTTTGTACACCACGGTTCCTGTACCCTATCATCTTTTCACTGTCCCATTGGAATGTACCTACTCAGAACCCCACGCAAATATCCCCTGAACATTTGCCACATTTCTTCTGTACATTTCCCTGAGAACATCTGTTTCCAACTGATGCTTCCAAATTCCTGCCTGATAGCCTCATATTTCCACTTACTCTAATTAAACATTTCCTTAACTTGTCTGTTCCTACCCCTCTCCAATTCTATGGTAAAGGAGATATCATTACCTAGGTTTTTGAACTTTACGTAAGCTCTTCTTTTCTTCTTGACTAGATTTACAACAGCCTTTGTACACCATGGTTCCTGCACTCTACCATCCTTTCCCTGACTCATTGGAACGTACCTATGGAGAACGCCACGGAAATATCCCCTGAACATTTGCCACATTTCTGCTGTACATTTCCATGAGAACATCTGTTCCCAATTTATGCTTCCAAGTTCCTGCCTGATAGCCTCATATTTCTCCTTACTCCAATTAGACGCTTTCCTAAGTTGTCTGTTCCTATCCCTCTCCAATGCTAGGTAAAGGGGATAGAATTGTGATCACTAGCTCCAAAATGCTCTCCCACTGAGAGATCTAACACCTGACCAGGTTCATTTCCCAATACCAGATCAAGTACAGCCTCTCCTCTTGCAGGCTTATCTACATATTATGTCAAGAAACCTACCTGAACATACCTAACAAACTCCACCCCATCTGAACCCCTCACTCTAGGGAGATGCCAATCAATATTTGAGAAATTAAAATCTCCCACCACAACAACCCTTGTATTGTTACTCCTTTCCATAAACTGTCTCCCTATCTGCTCCTTGATGTCCCTGTTACTATTGGGTGGTCTATAAAAAACACCCAGTAGAGTTATTGACCCCTTCCTGTTCCGAACTTCCACCCACAGAGACTGCGTAGACAACCCCTCCATAACATCTTCCTTTTCTGCAGCCGTGACATTATCTCTGATTAGCAGTGCCATGCCCCCACCTCTTTTGCCTCCTTCCCTAATCTTTCTGAAACATCGAAAGCCTGGCACTTAAAGTAGCCATTCCTGCCCTTGTATCATCCAAGTCTCTGTAATGGCCACAACATCATAGCTCAAGTGCTGATCCATGCTCTAAGCTCATCCGCTTTATTCAATGATACTCCTCGCATCTCAAACCATCGGATTGAGCGCTTCCCTTCTCTATCACCTGCCTATCCTCCCTTTCGCACTGTCTCCAAACTTTCTCTATTTGTGAGCCAACCTCCCTTTCCTCCTCACTTCAGTTCGGTTCCCACCCCCCGGCAATTCTACAAAGTAGTTTAAACTCTCCCCAGTAGCCTTAGCAAATCTTCCCGCCAGGATATTGGTCCCCCTTGGATTCAAGTGCAACCCATCCTTTTTGTACAGGTCACATCTGCCCCAGAAGAGGTCCCAATGATCCTGAAATCTGAATGCCTGCCCCCTGCTCCAATCCTTCAGCCACACATTTATCCTCCACCTCATTCTATTCACTGTCACATGGCACAGGCAGTAATCCCAAGATGACTACCTTTGAAGTCCTGCTTCTCGACTTCTTTCCTAACTCCCCGTAGTCTTTTTTCAGGACCTCCTCCCTTTTCCTACTTATGTTGTTGTACCACGACCTCTGGCTGTTCTCCTTCCCACTTCAAGATTTCGTGAACGCGATCAGAAACATCTCGGACTCTGGCACCTGGGATGCAAACTACCATCCGCATTTCTTTCTTGTGTCCACAGAATCGCCTATTTGACCCCCTAACTACAGAGCCCCCTATCACTGCTGCCATCCTCTTCCTTTCCCTACCCATCTGAGCCACAGGGCCAGACTCTGTGCCAGAGGCACGACCACTGTTGCTTCCCCCAGGTAGGCCGTCCCCCGCAACCCTACTCAAGCAGGAATACTTATTGTTCAGGGGGACAGCCACTGGGGTACTCTCTAGTACCTGCTTCTTGCCCTTCCTTCTCCTGACTGTTACCCACTTCTCTGTCTCCTGTGGTCCCGCTGTGACTACCCGCCTATAGCTCCTCTCTCTCACCTCCTCACTCTCCCTGACCAGACGAAGGTCATCGAGCTGCAGCTCCAGTTCCCTAACCCGGTCTCTAAGGAGCTGCAGGTCGACGCACCTGCTGCAGATGTGGTCGTCCGGGAGGCCAGGAGGCTCTAGGACCCCCCCACATCTGACACTGAGCACAGAAAACCGGCCTCACACACATACTCTAAATGGACGCCCCTCTATCCTGAGGCTGTGCCATCTTGTCCTAGTCGTGCCCGCCCCCCCCCCCACCATGGGAAACATCCTTTCCACATCTACTCTGTCTAGGCCTTTCAACATTCAAAGGATTTCAATGAGATCCCCCTCCTTCCTTCTAAATTCCAGTGAGTACAGACCCAGAGCCATCAAACGTTCCTCATTTGATTTAATTCCCGGAAACATCCTTGTGAACCTCCCCTGAACCCTCTCCAATGCCAGCACATCCTTTCTTAGATAAGGAGACTAAAACTGTTCACAATACTCAAGGTGAGGCCTCACCAGTGCCTTATAAAGCCTCAGCATCACAGCCCTGCTCTTGTATTCTAGACCTCTTGAAATGAATGCTAACATTGCATTTGCCTTCCTCACCACCTACTCTACCTGCAAGTGAACCTTCAGGGTATCCTGCACAAGAACTCCCAAATCCCTTTGCATCTCAGATTTTTTTTTAAAT